>NW_025412638.1:0-3002 GCF_002201575.2 Neomonachus schauinslandi | reverse complement strand
ACATAAAGTATCATATCATCTGCAAAGAGTGAGAGTTTGACTTCTTCTTTGCCGATTCGGATGCCTTTTATTTCTTTTTGTTGTCTGATTGCTGTGGCTAGGACTTCCAATATTATGTTGAATAGCAGTGGTGATAGTGGACATCCCTGCTGCGTTCCTGACCTTAGGGGGAAAGCTCTCAGTTTTTCCCCATTGAGAATGATATTCGCTGTAGGTTTTTCATAGATGGTTTTTATGATATTGAGGTAAGTACCCTCTATCACTATACTCTGAAGAGTTTTGATCAAGAAAGGATGCTGTACTTTGTCAAAAGCTTTTTCTGCATCTATTGAGAGGATCATATGATTTTTGTTCTTTCTTTTGTTAACGTATTGTATCACATTGATTGATTTGTGGATGTTGAACCACCCTTGCAGCCCAGGAATAAATCCCACTTGGTCGTGGTGAATAATCCTTTTAATGTACTGTTGGATCCTGTTGGCTAGTATTTTGGCGAGAATTTTTGCATCCATGTTCACCGGGATATTGGTCTGTAATTCTCCTTTTTGATGGGGTCTTTGTCTGGTTTTGGGATCAAGGTAATGCTGGCCTCATAAAATGAGTTTGGAAGTTTTCCTTCCATTTCTATTTTTTGGAACAGTTTCAGAAGAATGGGTATTAATTCTTCTTGAAATGTTTGGTAGAATTCCCCTGGGAAGCCATCTGGCCCTGGGCTTTTATTTTTTGGGAGATTTTTGATGACTGCTTCAATTTCCTTAGTGGTTATAGGTCTGTTCAGGTTTTCTATTTCTTCCTGGTTCAGTTTTGGTAGTTGATACATCTCTAGGAATGCACCCATTTCTTCCAGGTTATCTAATTTGCTGGCATAGAGTTGCTCATAATATGTTCTTATAATTTTTTTTTTCTTTGGTGTTCGTTGTGATCTCTCCTCTTTCATTCATGATTTTGTTGATTTGGGTCATTTCTCTTTTCTTTTTGATAAGTCTGGCCAGGGGTTTATCAATTTTGTTAATTCTTTCAAAGAACCAGCTCCTAGTTTCGTTGATCTGTTCTATTGTTCTTTTAGTTTCTATTTCATTGATTTCTGCTCTGATCTTTATTATTTCTCTTCTCCTGCTGGGTTTAGGCTTTACTTGCTGTTCATTCTCCAGCTCCTTTAGGTGTAGCATTAGGTTGTGTACTTGAGACCTTTCTTGTTTCTTGAGAAAGGCTTGTATTGCTATATACTTTCCTCTTAGGACTGCCTTTGCTGCATCCCAAAGATTTTGAATAGTTGTGTTTTCATTTTCATTGGTTTCCATGTATTTTTTTAATTCTTCTTTAATTTCCTGGTTGACCCATTCATTCTTCAGTAGGATGCTCTTTAGCCTCCATGTATTTGAGTTCTTTCCGACTTTTGTCTTGTGATTGAGTTCTAGTTTCAAAGCATTGTGGTCTGAAAATAGGCAGGGAATGATCCCAATCTTTTGGTACTGGTTGAGACCTGATTTATGACCTAGGATGTGATCTATTCTGGAGAATGTTCCATGGGGACTAGAGAAGAATGTGTATTCCGTTGCTTTGGGATGGAATGTTCTGAATATGTCTGTGAAGTCCATTTGGTCCAGTGTGTCATTTAAAGTCTTTATTTCCTTGTTGATCTTTTGCTTAGACGATCTGTCCATTTCAGTGAGGGGGGTGTTAAAGTCCCCCACTATTATTATATTGTTGTTGATGTGTTTCTTTGCTTTTGTTATTAATTGGCTTATATAATTGGCTGCCCCCATGTTAGGGGCATAGATATTTACAATTGTTAGATCTTCTTATTGGATAGACCCTTTAAGTAGGATATAATGTCCTTCCTCATCTCTTATTACAGTCTTTGGCTTAAAATCTAAATTGTCTGATATAAGGATTGCCACCCCAGCTTTCTTTTGGTGTCCATTAGCATGGTAAATGGTTTTCCACCCCCTCACTTTCAATCTGGGGGTGTCTTTGGTTCTAAAATGAGTCTCTTGTAGACAGCATATCGATGGGTCTTGTTTTTTAATCCAGTCTGATAGCCTGTGTCTTTTGATTGGGGCATGTAGCCCATTTACATTCAGGGTAACTATTGAAAGATATGAATTTAGTGCCATTGTATTGCCTGTAAGTTGACTGTTACCGTATATTGTCTGTGTTCCTTTCTGGTCTATGTTGCTTTTAGGGTATCTCTTTGCTTAGAGGACCCCTTTCAAGATTTCTTGTAGGGCTGGTTTTGTGTTTGCAAATTCCTTTAGTTTTTGTTTGTCCTGGAAGCTTTTGATCTCTCCTTCAATTTTCAATGACAGCCTAGCTGGATATAGTATTCTTGGCTGCATATTTTTTCTGTTTAGTGCTCTGAATAGATCCTGCCAGTCCTTTCTGGCCTGCCAGGTCTCTGTGGATAGGTCTGTTGCCCATCTAATATTTCTACCCTTGTAGGTTACATATCTCTTCTCCCGAGCTGCTTTCAGGATTTTCTCTTTGTCTATGAGACTCGTAAGTTTTACTATTAGATGTTGGGGTGTTGACCTATTTTTATTGATTTTGAGAGGGGTTCTCTGTGCTTCCTGGATTTTGATGCCTGTTTCCTTCCCCAGATTAGGGAAGTTATCTGCTATAATTTGCTCCATTATACCTTCTGCCTCTCTCTCTCTTTCTTCTTCTTCTTCTGGGATCCCAATTATTCTGATGTTGTTTTGTCTTACGGTGTCGCTTATCTCTCGAATTCTGCCCTTGTGATCCAGTAGTTGTTTATCTCTCTTTTTCTCAGCTTCTTTATTTTCCATCACTTGGTCTTCTATATTACTGATTCTCTCTTCTGCCTCATTTATCCTAGCAGTTAGTGCCCCCATTTTTTATTGCACCTCATTAATAGCCTTTTTGATTTCTACTTGGTTAGATTTTAGTTCTTTTACTTCTCCAGAAAGGGTTTCTCTAATAACTTCCATATTTTTTTCAAGCCCAGCTAGTATCTTTAAAGTGATGATTCTGAACTCTAG
>NW_025412637.1:0-3002 GCF_002201575.2 Neomonachus schauinslandi | reverse complement strand
CTGGACCAATCTTCAACACATCGTGAAAGAAAATATCTGGTGGAAAAAGAAGACAGTCTCTTCCACAAATGATGTTGGGACAACTGGATTGCATGATGGCAGAAGAATGAAACTGGACCATTTTCCTAAACCATACACAAAAATAAATTCAAAATAGTTGAAAGACCTAAATGTAAGATAGGAAACCATCCAAAACCTAGAGGAGAACAGAGGCAGTCACTTCTTTGCCATGAGTCATAGAAATTTATCATGAAATATGTCTCCTGAGGCAAGGAACCTAAAGCAAAAAGGAACTATTGGGACTTCATCAAGGTAAAAGCTTCTGCACCCTAAAAGAAACAATCAGTACAACTAATGGCAACCTACAGAATGGGAGAAGGTATTTGCCAATGTCTTAGCAGATGAAGAATTATCATCCAAAGTCCATAAAGAACTTAACAATCTCAGGACCCCAAAATTTGATTTTCCAGTGAAGAAATGGGCCGAAGATATGAACAGACATTCTTCCAAAGAAAACATACAGAGAGCTAACAGACAGATGAAAATACTCACAACAGCATTCAACTTCATGTAAATGCAAGTCAAAATCAAGATGCGATACCCCCTCACAACTGTCAGAACGGCTAAAATTAACAAAACAGGAAACAACAGATGTTGGCGATGATGTGGAGCTAGAGGAAGCCCTGACACTCTTTGTGGGAATGCAAACTGGCACAGCTACTCTGGAAAACAGTATGGAGGTGCTGCAAAAAGTTAAAAATTGAACTACCCAATGACACAACAATTGTACTGCTAGGTATTTAGCTGAAGGACACAAAAATACTTATTCCTAAGGGCACATGCATCCCCATGTTTATGGTAGTATTATCAACAATAGTGACATTATAGAAAGAGACCAAATGTCTATCAACTGATAAATATGCAAAGATGTTACATAACACATTCACCAAAAGAATGAAATCTTGCCATTTCTGATGAAGTCAACAGAACCTGAGTGTGTTATGCTAATGAAATTATGTCAGTCAGAAAAAGGCAAATACCATATGGTGTCACTCACATGTGAAATTTAAAAACAAAACAGATAAACAGAGGGGTATTAAACTACAACACAAACATCAACAACAACATCAACAACAGCAAAAGGGAAGCAAACCATAAGGAACTGCTAAATATCGTAAACAAACTGAGGGTTGATGGAGACCTTAGAGGCGGATGGGCTAAATTCATTATTGGAATATATGTGTTGTGATGAGCTATGGGTGTTATATGTAGGTGACGAAGCATTAAATTCTACACCTGAAATCAATTTCACCCTATATGTTACCTAACTAGAATTTAAATAAAAATTTGGAATTAAAAAAAAACAACAACTTTGCACATAATGAACATGTATAGACTTATTCCAATATCATTAGCACACACATTATTTCATACTTATATGGAGTATACACCAAAATAGATCATATTCTGACCTGCAAAATACACCTTTACAAAGGTAATGGAAGTCATATAGTGTCTGTTGGCCGAACATAGTGGAATGAAACTAGAAATCAATGTCAGAAAGCTAAATTAAACATTCCATCATCTGTGGGGATTAAACACATGTCTAAATAACATGGGGAAACACATAAATCTCAAGACACATTTTAGTTTTCTAAAGTTTACTTATTTATAATCTCTACAACCAATATAGGGATTGAACGCACCACCCCAAGGTCAAGAGCCACATCCTCTTCTGACTGAGCCAGCCGGTTGCCCCTAAAATGTTGAAATACATAAAAATAAAACAAAACTTAGTGAATTTTATGGGATGCAGAGGCACAGTGCTTACTTGGAAATGTGTTGTGTTGAATGCATGTATTTAGGAAGAAAAGTCTAATATCAATAATTTACATTCGCATCTCAGGAAATATAAATGCTAGATCAAATTAAATACATTGTAATGAAAAAGAAGAAAAGAAGATTGGAATAATAAAAATTAGAGGAGAAATCGTGAAGTCTATAGAGAAAAGCAATAAATTCAAAAAAAATAACATATTCTTTGAAATTAGGTGATTGGGATTAAGGAGTGCCCTTGTTGGGATGAGCACTAGGTGATTTATGGAAGTGTTGAATCAGTATATTGTACACCTGAAGGTAATATTACACTCTGTGTTAACTGAGTAGAATTTAAATAAATACTTACAAAAATGATTAATGAAATTAATAAAACTCTAATCAGGCTAATTAAGTAAAATGTGAGGGAGAAGACACAAGTTATTAATAGCAGAAATAAAAGAAGGGACATGATTAGTGCTCCCATTGAAATTAAAAGGATAGTAAAAGAAGATTATAAATAACTCTATGGTGAGAAATTTAATAATTTAGTGGAAATGGGCAAATTCTTTGAAAGACACAATTTGCCAAAACTCATTAAGAAGGAATAGACGAAATGAATAGGTCTATGTCTATTGAATAAATTGAATAAATAATTAATAACCTCCCAAAACAGAAACACAGGCCCAGGTGGGTTCCCTGGCAAATTTTATTAAACTTTGAAGGAACAGATTAAATTAATTATCTACAATTCCTTTCAGAGTATAAAATCAACTGAAACATTTCTGATTCCTTCTGTGATATCACCATTACCTCATTATAATTCCAACAATGACAGAAAAAAACTACACATCAGTGTCTCTTATGAACAGAGATGCAAGCTGCCTCAAAAAATTATTACACATTGAATGCAACAATGTATAAAAAGAATTATACACCACAATGATGTGGATCTATTCCTGGTATGAAAGATTGATTTAACATTCCAAAATCATTTAATGCAATTCATTACATCAACAGACTAAATTATAAAATAATCACCAGTCCATATTAATACATGAAATCCATTGTACAGTATCTGATACCCACTGAAAAATTAAAACTCTCGGGGCGCCTCCACATCATGCACCCTGCTCCATGGGAAGCCTGCTTCTCCCTCTCCCACTCCCCCTGCTTATGTTCCCTCT
>NW_025412636.1:0-3002 GCF_002201575.2 Neomonachus schauinslandi | reverse complement strand
AGAGAGGGAACACAAGCAGGGGGAGTGGGAGAGGGAGAAGCAGGCTTCCTGTGGAGCAGGGAGCCCGATGCGGGGCTCAATCCCGGGACCCTGGGACCATGACCTGAGCCGAAGGCAGACCCTTAACGACTGAGCCACCCAGGCGCCCCAAGACCAATAATAGTTTAATCATGTCTAAGAGAAGAGAGAAATGCTGAAGAAGGGAGCTGGCATTTTTTGAAATTTTTTTCCTTGGGATGGGCTCTGCTTGATTTTCTCTCTATGGACTCATATCAACATGTATCACTAGATTAGGTCATCAAACTAAGACCTGACCTAGACCGTTTGCTCCATCCACAGTGGGCAACGTAATTGTTTACATGAACTTCTAAGTCCATAAGATGAGAAATAACTTAAATTTATGTGGGATTTGGAAGAATTATTAAAACGTGTGGGAACTAAGCATACAAATGGCTTTGTAGATACAGTATTACCTATCATTCATTATCAGTTTGTCTCGTAATTATTTTTGTTCTTGTTTTAAAGATTTTATTTATTTATTTGATAGAGAGAGCATAAGGAGGGGGAGGGGGAAAAGCAGTCTTCCTGATGAGTAGGAAGCCCCACGCGGGGCTTGGTCCCAGGACCTTGGGATCATGACCTGAACCGAAGGCAGACGCTTAACTGACTGAGCCACCCAGGCGCCCCTGTCTTGAAATTCTTAATACCAAATTTATTCCATTATCCTTTGATCTTCTCCATAATACATGCAAATTCTTTCTTCCCCAAAACCAAGACTCAGTGGAATGCACTTATTTGCTAAGGGACAGAGTTTGTCCATTCCAGCAGCCTGGTAACTCGGACGCCTCTTGGTAGGTTGTGCTTACTGGTAACTTGTATTGCTTTTTTAAATCCCTTCAGTTAAAAATTTTCTACCCTCTCTCCCCACTCCCCTGCCTTTTCAAACATTCTCTCTAAATAGCGAAAAGACAAACTACGGGAACATATGCAGAGGATGCACAACCCTGAGAGGGAGGCCAAGAAAGCTGACCGCATCAGCCGCTCCAAGACGTTCAAGCCTCGTATCACATCCACGGACTACGACAGCTTCACGTTCAAGTGCCGCCTGTGTATGATGGGCTTCCGGAGACGAGGCATGCTGGTCAGTGCCAAGCGGCTTCCAGACCCACCCATTTCTGTCTGTGGCGATGGCTTTGTGCAGTATTCTGTGAGAAATTTTCAGTAGGTTTTGTCAGGGGCTAGGGGAAAAGAAAGAAGCACACGATGCCCAATTTGGAGTTCTTCCCAGTCTCCCTTTGCCCTCCTGTTTTTTTTTGTTTTTGTTTTTTAAAGATTTTATTTATTTATTTGACAGTGAGAGAGGGAACACAAGCAGGGGGAGTGGGAGACGGAGAAGCAGGCTCCCTGCCGAGCAGGGAGCCCAATGCGGGGCTAGATCCCAGGACCCTGGGATCCCGACCTGAGCTGAAGGCAGACGCTTAATGACTGAGCCACCCAGGCGCCCCTCCCTTTGCCCTCCTGTGCCACAGCTCATTTTTGCTGACCTCTTGGGATAAGTCTTTCTCTGTCACTTTTCATTATGAGTTTTCTTTTGCTTTACCGTGCTCGGTCTCCGCTCTTATATTTCATTTCTCTCTTCTCTTCTGTGTTCCTGAACGTCCTTTTTGGTGGGGTTTTTCCTTCTCCCTAGTTGCTCCCTGTAATGCCCCCCTTTTCCAGCTGGGAAACAGCAATAGAAGGAAACTGCCCTTCAAAGCAGGGTGTGTGAACCGGCTTAGGAGACACCTCAGGATAGCCAGTTCAATTCATTTTGCCCTGAATTCATTTTGACTTTATTACAGTTCTGGTAGGACTAGAGGCGTGGGGAATTATTTAAAATTTAGAACCTGAGTTTGCATCTCATTCAGTGTCCTCAGTAAGGCCAGGGCACTAGATAATGAAAGATGGGTTTGCATCGGGAGAATTCAACAATGAAATTTGTGCTGGTGTAATTTTCCATTTTCCTTCAGTAGGTCTTTCAGTCAAAGAGTGTTAATGAAATCCGCTGTGACCCAATTCCCTTCAGTAATTTGCTGAATGACTGTTAACTCCTGCTAACCGTGATTGTTAAGGCTTGGTGTCAGATGGGCCTGGAAATGCTCGATCTGGCTACATGCCTGTTTTGGGGCATGGCTTCCCAGGATTCCAACTTCTAGCAGTCAAGACCAGAAGCATTTGGTTCGCTTCTCTTTGTAATAGGCTCTCTTTTTCTCATTTGCTTTTTTCCCCTTTAGGTAAATCACTTATCAAAGAGGCACCCAGACATGAAGATAGAAGAGGTGCCAGAGTTAACTCTACCCATCATAAAGCCCAACCGTGATTACTTTTGTCAGTACTGTGATAAGGTAAAAGGAAACTGTCCACACTGGGATGCTTCCTGGGAGCCCTGCTTAGAGCCCGTTTGTCCGCATGTATAAACATACACTTAGATCTTACTCTTAACAGATGGTTCCCTGTCTCTCAGTAGTTTTCCATTCAGATGAGAAAGGGCTAAAAGTGCAGCCTCATTTTAAGTCAGTCAGAATTTTTTCCTAAGCATTAATTGACTTTGTGTTTAACATTTTTCCTTCTCTGTGGTTTTGTTATAAAAGTAGAGGCTTACCAGGAGCTTAGTATATGAATTCGTTTTAAATTCCTAAGCTCTAAAGCGAAATTGTTTATCATCCTACTTGTAAAATATATACAGCAGGTTTGGGATTTCTAGAAGATTGAGTAGGATGTGGAGGAGTTTTGCAATGGAAGACTGTTTGTACTATTTCACCTTTATTTTTGTGCAGGTGCAAAAAGACTGAATATACATGTATTGTTTCATTGTAATATTTTTCCTTATACAATGTAGTTGTGTCAGCTTAAAACTGGGAAACTTTTTTTTTTTTTAAGATTTTATTTATTTATTTGACAGAGAGAGACACAGCAAGAGAGGGAACACAAGCAGGGGGAGTGGGAGAGGGAGAAGCAGGCTT
>NW_025412635.1:0-3003 GCF_002201575.2 Neomonachus schauinslandi | reverse complement strand
GGTGTGCCTCGTATAATTTTTTTAAAGTAATCTTTCCGGGGGGTCCTGGGTGGCTCAGTCAGTGAAGCGTCTGCCTTCGGCTCAGGTCATGATCTCAGGGTCCTGGGATGGAGTTCCATGTCTGACTCCCTGCTCAGCGGGGAGTCTGCTTCTCCCTCTGCCCCTCCCCCCCAGCTTACACACTCTCTCTCTCTCTCTCTCAAATAAATAAATAAATAAAATCTTTAAAAGAAAAAAAAGAAAAGAAAACCGAGATCCAAAGAAGGGGAAATGATATGTCCAGAATCACAAAAACCAATGAACTGCAGAGGCAGAACCAGATGCCATATGTCTGGAATTAGGAAGCCAATACATTTCCCCTTTTGAAATGCTTTCAGTGTGTTGAATTTCTATAATCAGCACTTGTTAGACAACTTTTCTTCTGTTTTTACTTTCCACCTGCTGGACCCAATTTTGCCTCCTGGAGCGACACAAAGCAAGATGTCTCCCTCTGACAAGAGAGCGTTTCACGTGTTTCAGGGCTGCTCATCCACCCCCTTTTGCAGGATACCCATCTCCAATGCTGTCAACTCATCTTTTGTATGGCAAGCCTTCCAGAACCATCACTATCCTGGTCACTTGTTTCTGACAAGGCTCCCATTTATCCACGTCCCTCCTAAAATGTGGCACCAGGCACAGAGTGCAGTATTTCAGCTCTATAGTAAAACAAGTTACTTCCCTTGATCTATTAACTGTTTCCATTGCTATGGCTAAAGCCTGCATTTGCTTTCTTTATCAGCCAGATATTTTCACATATACTGTTGCCAAGCCATGTGTCCCTGTATTAATTTCCTAGGGCTAGTGTAACAAATACGACAGACTTCATGGCTTGAAACAGTAGAAATGTGGGGCACTTGGGTGGCTCAGTCGGTTAAGCGACAGACTCTTGATCTCAGCTCAGGTCTTGATCTCAGGGTCATGAATTCAAGCCCCACACTGGGCTCCATAGTGAGCATGGAGCCTACTTAAAAAAAGAAACAAAAACAAAAACGGTAGAAATGTATTCTTTCTTTCAGGCTCGAAGTCTGAAATCAAGGTGTTGACATAACAATACTCGCTAGAAAGTCTCCATAAGAATTCTTCCTTGCCTTGGGGCACCTGGGGGCAAAGTCAGTTGAGCATCTGACTCTCAGTTTCAGCTCAGGTCATGATCTTAGGGTCGTGAGATCAAGCCTCACGTTGGGTGCTGTGCTCAGCGGTGAGTCTGCTTCTCTCCCTCTGCCCCTCCCCCCATTTGCATGTGCACGCGCTCTCTCTCTCTAAAATAAATAAATAAGTCTTTTAAAAAAAGAATTCTGCCTTACCTCTTCCAGCTTCCAGTGGTTCCAGAAGTTTCTTGGTTTGTGGCTGCATCACTCCAAATTGCTGCCTCCATTTTCACATGGTCTTCTCTTCTCCCTATGTCTCTCCTTTGTATCTCTTTTATAAGAAGACTTGTCACCGAATTTAGAGCCCACAGGGATTATCCAGGATGATCTCATCCTGAGATCCTTAATTTCATCTGCAAAAACTCTTTTACCAAATAAGGTCACATTTACAGGTGCCAGGGATTAAGATGTGGACATATATTTTGGGGGTCACCATTGAACACACTACAACCTCCAACCCCTAACTGTACAATTGTTTTTGGAGTGCAAATGAAGGGCTCTTTAATTTACCCATGTTTTATTTATTGTTGGTCTTCCTAGGTCACACCAGCTCATTTAAAAATTGTATCACAGGGGATCTGGGCTGGCTCAGTCGGTAGAGCATGCTCGTGACTTCGAGCCCCACATTGTGAGTACAGATTACTTAAAAAAAATAACCAACTTTGCTTACTGGCAATCTATTACACAGCTCTACATATTGAAAATTATGTATGGGGCAAATATATATTCATTACAATAACAGATCAACAACCATGAATGGGAAAATTCTAGAAGTAATAACTGCTTTATGATAGAATATATAAGTATATAAGGTGACAGGCACTCGTGAATTATACTACTAACAAATGGTGAACTCAAGAGTGTAATTTGCTGGTAAGGGGGAAGTATGGGGTCAAAGCTCGTGTTTTCAGTACAGTTGAGCAGGACACGCATTTGTGGGAGAAATGTCACTTAGAATTCTCCAATAATTAAACTGATGTGAGCCATCACAGGACAGATGGCTGTGCTATTTAAAACAAATTATAACCTTTAAGGGTGAACATGTACTATTGAAATCTAAATATAAATTTGCTTTAACTTTTATGAATAGTACTGTTGTTTAACAGGTAAAACTGATGTAAAGACTTCAGTGGTTTTTTTTTAATAAGATAAGAATATGTCTTAAATGACAAAAATATTAGTCAAGCAAAGGTTATTTATGCAATTTGTCAATATTTCTGGGAGCTTTTGAAAAACCTTTTCCTGACATTTAAATTATCTGTTCTATTGAATACTTTTGGAACTAGAAAGAGATGACAGATTTTTATCTTGCTTTCGTTTCATGCCTTAAAATTGGCCTATATATAAAATTTAAATAGCAATTTTAACTTTCTTGTCAATCACTGAGATGTCATCAAAAGGTGTAACATTTTGGGGCGCCTGGGTGGCTCAGTCGTTAAGCGTCTGCCTTCGGCTCAGGTCATGATCCCAGGGTCCTGGGATCGAGCCCCGCATCGGGCTCCCTGCTGAGCAGGGAGCCTGCTTCTCCTTCTCCCTCTGTCTACCACTCTGCCTACTTGTGCTCTCTCTCTGTCAAATAAATAAATAAAATCTTTAAAAAAAAAAAAAGGTGTAACATTTTGTTCACTGGTAGCATATTTCATACTCCCCCCACACACACACACACAAAGACCCTCCTTTTTCTTTTTTTATTCTTATGTTAATCCCCATACATTACATCATTAGTTTTAGATGAAGTGTTCCATGATTCATTGTTTGTGCATAACACCCAGTGCTCCATGCAGAATGTGCCCTCCTCAATACCCACCACCAGGCT
>NW_025412634.1:1699-3004 GCF_002201575.2 Neomonachus schauinslandi | reverse complement strand
TAGGCCATTGGCTCTTCATTTTGGCTCAGGTCATGAAATCAGGGTCTTGGTATAGAGCCCCATATCAGGCTCCATGCTCAACACTGAGTCTGTTTGAGGATTCTCTCTCTGCCTGCCCTCCCCCTCTTTAAATCCATAAATAAATCTTTAAAAAAATGTTTGCTTATGGAAGAAAGAAATTTATAAATGTGAATAATTTTGGAGAGGAGAGAGACTATGTGGGGCCTCAAAGGCTGAGAATATCTACAATTTTGAGAAACTTCCTACATTCCATGATCACTTCCTGTCTCTCATGGGGATTTTATTGAAGAGGGGCATAGTCAACACAAGTTAAAAGCCTAGTTTATTTTGATAGACTCAGTGTCTATTTTGAAAAGCTGAAAAGATGAAATTTGTTTACACTTCAAAGCAACAGTGTTAAAACAAATATACAGCACCTGGACAGAAACCATAATGAAAATTATGATTTGGGGGCACCTGGGTGGCTCAGTCAGTTAAGCGGCTGCCTTTGGCTCAGGTCATGATCCCAGGGTCCTGGGATCCAGCCCCGTGTTGGGATCCCTGCTCAGCAGAGAGCTTCTTCTCACTCTCCCTCTGCTGCTCCCCCTGCTTGTGCATTCTCTCTGTCAAATAAAATATTTTTAAAACTATGATTTTTCAAATTCCTTTTTTATTCTTGTACTCCTAATTAATTCAAAAAATTTGAGAAAAGTGTATGAACTTTTTCTTCCATATATGTAATTTTCTATTATATCTCACTTCAGTATGTTCACATATTTTATGTCAGAGACTATGTGCGAATTGGCTTTATATATAAAAATATATATTTACATATACATATATTTATATATATATACACCCGCACTTTCTCATTGAAATGACACAATGTCTGAGCCAGGAATAAGTCAATGAATGTATAAGTGTCTAGAGACTGGAAAACATAGAGTCTATGCTGCTTAACCAACAATGGCTTAAACGTCCCCACATCATAAAATTAAAAAGATGGAATTCTTGATCATGCCACATATCATCTTGGAACTTGCATCTCTTCAGAAGCAGCTAATGATACTTGTCTTGCTGTGAACATCAGCAGTCTGTGACATGTGAAAAGAGGACATGGAAGGACAGTTATTTGATCTTAAATCATCTAGCCAGGTGTGACACATGCTTATTTCCCTGATGTTTTACAGACCATCCCATACTTCAAGGACAAGGGAAGTGCAATACGATTCTTAGTCCAGAAGAAGGAAGTCAAGATTATTAACCAGCATCACGAATCAACAAGTTCTCCTTGTTTGGTTCACT
>NW_025412634.1:0-1689 GCF_002201575.2 Neomonachus schauinslandi | reverse complement strand
AGGAGGTGGGAACACCAAAGAGCTAAGTAGAGAAAAATGAGCAACCACAGAAATTTTCCATCACTTTGAGAAGTGGAGACATCTGGACAATGTGCCTTCCTGGATCTCATGAATGGGACCTTCATGTAAGATATGAAAGCAAGATGGGGACTGGCAAGCACTACATAGATCCATAGTTGTGTCTCACAGGAACTGGAAACATGGAAAGTCTCAACCACTTCCAGGAACCCCAATGAAAAGAGACTGGGAGGTAAGAAAGAACACATAAGCTGAATTATATCCTATACAGCTTCTTTTTTATCATTTATATTTTAATTCCAGTGTAGTTAACACCAAGTTATATTAGTTTCTGATGTACAATATAGTGATGAAACGGTTCTAAACAAAACAAAACAAAAACAATTCTGTATATTACTCAGTGCTCATCAAGGTAAATGTACTCTTAATTCCTTTTGCATATTTCACCCATCCACCCACCCACCTGTCCTCGCGTTACCATCAGTTCGTTTTCTATAATTAAGTCTGTTTCTTTCTAATTTTCCCCTTTGTGCATTTTTTGGTTTATTAAATTCCACATATGGGTGCAATCGTATGATACTTGTCTTTCTCTGAGTGACTTAATTTGTTTAGTATTATACTCTTTAGCTCCATCCATTTGCTGCAAATAGCAAGATTTCATTCTTTTTAAAATCTTATTTAAAATCAATTAATTAACAGATAGTGTATTATTAGTTTCAGAGGTAGTGTTTAGTGATTCATCAGTTGCATGTAACACCCAGTGGTCATTCCATCAAGTGCCCTCCTTAATGCCCAGCACCCAGTTACCCCATCCCCCCACCCACCTTCCCTCCAGCAACCCTCAGTTTGTTTCCTATTGTTAAGTCTGTAATGGTTTCTCTCCCTCTCTGATTTCATCGTATTTTATTTTTCCCCTCCCTTTCCCTATGTTCATCTGTCTTGTTTCTTGAATTCCACATATGAGTGAAATCATATGGTTTTTTCATTCTCTGACTGGCCTATTTCACTTAGCCTAATACCCTCTAGTTCTATACAGTTGTTGCAAATGGAAAAACTTCATTCTTTTTGATGGATGGGTAATATATATATATTATATATATTAATATATATAATATATATTATATATATATTAATATATATATTAACAATATATATATATTGTTATATATATATATTGTTAATATATATATATATATATATATATATTATGGTATATATATATATACCATATAACAACAATATATGGTATATACCATTTCTTATTTATCCATTCATGTGTTGATGGACATCTGGACTCTTTGCTTATTTTGGCTATTGTGGACATTGCTACTATAAACATTGGGATGCATATGCGACTTTCAATCACTTTGTATCTGTTGACATTCATATTTATAGCTGAATAATATTCTATTGTATCTATACACCACTTCTGTATCCGTTCATCAATCGATGGACATTTGGGCTGTTTCCATATCTTGGCAATTATAAATAATGATGCTGTAAACAAAGGGGTACATGTATCCCTTTAAATTAGTATTTTTGTATCCTTTGGATAAATACCTAGTGGTGCAATTGCTGGATCATAGAGTAGTTCTGTTTTTAACTTTCTGAAGAACTTCTATATTGTTTTCCAGAGTGACGACCCCAGTTTGCATTCCCACCAATACTACA
>NW_025412633.1:0-3005 GCF_002201575.2 Neomonachus schauinslandi | reverse complement strand
GCTTCTTTGCCTTAGCAGCCCAATCGTGTTCCAGCAGCACCACTGTGGGAGAGCACAAAACAAACTTTGTAGGAAAGCTAGGAATTACAGAGTTCATAAATATACCACAGAGATAGGATACGTCACCCCGGTACATATTTATGAATTAGAGGCACATAAGATTGAAACAGGGAATGAGCTTTATCCTCAAGAAACAGGTCAGCCTTTAGTGATTATAGCTCCAGAGGCAAGGCTCTTCCATGCTGTACACTCATGGATCAAAACTAAAATCCACACATAGCCAGTTATTGATCCTATCCATGAAATGCACTTTATACACTTACCCACAAAAGAATCCTCAAGGGCCTCCAGAGAGGTGCTCTCTGAAGCCAGGGGATAGATGGTCCTCCCCATGAGGATCCTGAGGAGAAGAGCATGAACTCCAAGCAAAGGGGCACACAGGAAAAAGCTGGCAAAGGAAGCTGAAGCAGAAATCAGCAAAGAAGGGAACTGGAAGTAAGTTATGCAGAAGTGGAGAGAGGAGTGTCCCCAAGAGACCAGAGTTACCTTCAGCCCTTAGACAGGCTGAGTGAGGCTAATTCCAGCTGGATTGCATTTGGGTTTCTGTCACTCCCAGACAAACTCAATTCTGTTTTATATATATACTTTCAGACTCATTTTTTTTTTTTAATTGAAGCATAGCTGACACGAAATATCATGTTAGCTTCAGGTGGACATCATAGTGATTGGGCAAGTTTTTGCCTTATGCTACACTCACCACAAGTGTAGTTATGTTCATTACCAGAGATACAATTAAAATATCATTGACCATATTCCCTATGCTGTGCCTTTCATCCCCGTGACATGTTCATCCCATAACAGGAACACCTCTCTGCTCTTCACTCTTCTCTCCCCTAAGTTCCAGATCCTATGTATCTGCTCTGGGAGGAGACAGCTCCATCTGAGCTCATTCTTTCAACAAGTACTCAGTGGAAGCTTGCTGTGTGCCAGGTGGGAACAAATACAGAAGGTTCAGGAACACATTGCATTTTTTTTTTTTTTTTAGTTTCAGAGGCTAAATTTAGGGATGCATCAGTTGCATAGAACACCCACTGCTCATTCCATCAAATACCATCCTTAATGCCCATCAACCAATCAACCCATGTCCCATCCACCTCCCCTTCAGCAACCCTCAGTTTGATCCCTACAATTAAGAGTCTCTTATGTTTTGCATCCCTCTCTGTTTTCATCTTATTTTATTTGCTCTTCCCTTCCTCTATTGTCATCCCTTGTTTCTTAAATTGCACATATGAGAGAAATCATATGATATTTGTCTTTGATTTATTTCACTTAGCATAATACCCTCTAGTTCTATCCACATTTTTGCTAAGGGCAAGATGCCGTTCTTTTTGGTGGCTGAGTAATATTTGATTGTATGTATATACCTCATTTTCTTTATCCAGACTTTCAAAAGTTCTGATTTTGCAAACCAATGCTTATACTACTTTGCTAGAGACTTTGTTACCATTTTGTGCTCCGCTGCTTATAAAACTTTGCTGTATCCTCCTCAAGCCCCCCTCCCCTCCCCTTATCCTCAGCTATGTCATGCCAGATTCACGTCTCCACACCTCCTACCTTCTAAATGGTGGTCACTTTTCTACTTGTAGACTTGCAGCATTTGTTTCTCAGATCTCTGATTCATTTCTTGGGTGTTCTGAATGATTTGATAAGTATGTAGTTGGATTTGAGGGAGGAGTTCCCCCCATAACTTTCTGATTGGATGCAGGACACGAGGACTGTGAACCTGGTGATAGGCTGGATTTTGTTGTCGCCCTTCTAGGAGAGCTGAATGCTGTTTTGACAAGCAGGTAATGAATTGTGATACACCTTCATCCTTTCGAGGTTTAGGTGTATTGTGAGAAGATGTACCAAACGTAATGCCTACCATTCTCTAAACTTCTATTTCAGCTTTGATGGGTGACTTGACAGTAGGATTTCCCTAGTGCCATGTTGTCCCCCTTACCCCACAACAGTGATGAGTCATGGGGTCTAATGTCCCATGTCTTCACTAACATCGGTGTCAGCGTTTTAGGGAAAGGTGACTCTGTGTGACACATTTAGCTTTCTACTGGTTGAGTCTCTCAGCCTCACCATGACCTTCACTATGAATTCATCCCAAATACGAATTTTTCATCTTGAAGGAAAGCTTATCTATTTTCCTTTAAAACAAGGTTTCTAGGCAATGATGTCAGGAAGGTCACTGAGATAGCCATCAGTCAATGCCAGCCAAACTGCATGGTGATTGGCCACCCGAAGGAAGCCAACGTGACAGCGCCCTGGTGATTGGCCAGGGCATGGTGGTGACATCACAAGAAGGAATTCTCATGCCCCAGAGCTGTTTTAAAAGCTCGGCAACAGCCAAGGCTGCACAGAGGAGAGAGATGGTGCTTCAGCTACAGCTCTTCCTGCTATTCTTAGCATTCTCTGACCTTTTCTCTGCCCTGCCCATGGCAAGCCCTCTGCCCACTTCTCCTGCCCTGAGCCTCTCACCAACACTCTGCAGTCCACCTCCATGTTTGCACCTACCTTTGCACCCCTGTGTGGTCCTGAGGTCCTCAAACCCTCATCCGGCGACTCCTGGACCCTTTTCCCACTATGAGGATGGCCCAGCTGCTCAGGAACACATCTCATTTGGCACATGGGAGTGGGACACTGGAAATCAGGTCACCATGGATTCTCAGCCAGCTGGTTCCCACACCTCTGGGTTCACAACAGGTCTCAGCACAGGAAAGCTGAGTCCACATCCTGAGGGAGCACTGGGCACATTACTACTCTGGAGCCCTCCAAACCAGCTCAGCACAGGGACCATGAATGAATTGAATGTCCATCCGTCCCTGATGTCGACAATGTTTAGAACGCCTACAGACACCAGGGAGAGCGGGACTTTTACAAAACAAGTAAGTACTGGGAGAAGGAATCACCACATCATTGGACACAGTGCAAGTCCTTGGACCACAAATCCTGAG
>NW_025412632.1:0-3009 GCF_002201575.2 Neomonachus schauinslandi | reverse complement strand
TGTCCTTCCTCATCTCTTATTACAGTCTTTGGTTTAAAATCTAATTTGTCTGATATAAGGATTGCCACCCCAGCTTTCTTTTGGTGTCCATTAGCATGGTAAATCGTTTTCCACCCCCTCACTTTTAATCTGGGGGTGTCTTTGGTTCTAAAATGGGTCTCTTGCAGACAGCATATAGATGGGTCTTGTTTTTTAATCCAGTCTAATAGCCTTTGTCTTTTGATTGGGGCATTGAGCCCATTTACATTCAGGGTAACTATTGAAAGATAGGAATTTAGTGTCATTGTATTGCCTGTAAGGTGACTGTTACCGTATATTGTCTGTGTTCCTTTCTGGTCTATGTTCCTTTTAGGGTCTCTCTTTGCTTAGAGGACCCCTTTCAAGATTTTTTGTAGGGCTGGTTTTGTGTTTGCAAATTCCTTTAGTTTTTGTTTGTCCTGGAAGCTTTTTATCTCTCCTTCAATTTTCATTGACAGCCTAGCTGGATATAGGATTCTTGGCTGCATATTTTTCTCATTTAGTGCTCTGAATATATCCTGCCAGTCCTTTCTGGCCTGCCAGGTCTCTGTGGATAGGTCTGTTGCCAATCTAATGTTTCTACCATTTTAGGTTACAGTCTCTTCTCCTGAGCTGCTTTCAGGAATTTCTCTTTGTCTATGAGTCTTGTAAGTTTTACTATTAGATGTCGGGGTGTTGACCTATTTTTATTGATTTTGAGAGGGGTTCTCTGTGCTTCCTGGATTTTCATGCCTGTTTCCTTTCCCAAATTAGGGAAGTGCTCTGCTATAATTTGCTCCATTATACCTTCTGCCCCTCTCTCTCTTTCTTCTTCTGGGATCCCAATTATTCTAATGTTGTTTCATCTTATGGTATCGCTTATCTCTCGAATTCTGCCGTCATGATCCAGTAGTTCACATTGTTTATCAGTAGTTGTTTATCTCTCTTTTTCTCAGCTTCTTTATTTTCCATCATTTGGTCTTCTATATTACTGATTCTCTCTTCTGCCTCATTTATCCTAGCAGTTAGTGCCCCCATTTTTGATTGCGCCTCATTAATAGCCTTTTTGATTTCTACTTGGTTAGATTTTAGTTCTTTTACTTCTCCAGAAAGGGTTTCTCTAATAACTTCCATATTTTTTTCAAGCCCAGCTAGTATCTTTAAAGTGATGATTCTGAACTCTAGATCTGACATCGTACTAATGTCCGTATTGAGTAGGTCCCTGGCAGTCGGTACTACCTCTTGTTCTTTTTGTTGAGGTGATTTTTTCCATCTTGTCATTTTGTGCAGAGGAGAATAGATTAATGAGAGAACAGAATGCTAGCAGAGTAACAACATCCCCAGAAAATATACTCTAAACCAATGAGAAAAGACCTGAAGCAGTGGAAAAGGAACAGAAAGAGAGAAAAAAGAAAAAGAAAAAAAAGAAAAAGAAGAAGATAAAGATAAAAACAAACAAAAACAAACAAAAGAAAACAACAACACCAAAAAAAACCCAGAATGTGATCAAATATGATCAGGCTGGTATATAGATCAGTGTCACACACTAGATTTGGGGTGTATTTTGGTCTATTAGAAGAAAGTGCCTCCCAAAATTTTAAAGAAAGAAAAACTTATATATGTACAAAAATAAGGGTTGATATGAGGAAGGGATGGAATATGACTGTAAAGATGGAAATTATAAAAAATTTTATAAAAGGAATTGATAAGAAGTTGTTTGAAAAAAGAAAGAAGAGGATTTAAAAAAAGAAAAAAGAAAAAGAAAAGGATAGAATGTGATCAGGCAGGGGAGTAGAAAACACCATATACTAGAGATTTAGGGTATATTTTAATCTGTTAGAAGAAACTATCTCAACATTTTAAAGAGAGAACAACTTATATATATATACCAAAAATACGGATAACTACTATGAAGGGATAGAATATGACTCTAAAAATGAAAAATAAAAATGTTTTTTTAAAAAAAGGGATTGATAAGATGTTGGTTGAAAAAGGGAAAAAGAAAAGTTCAAAAAAAAATAAAGAAAAAAAGATAGTTAAAAAAAAATTAACTTTGAAAGACTAAAGAATCATGGTAAAAAAAGCCATGAATTCTATGTGCAGTATTCCCCTAGAGCTGGAGTTCTGCTGTTCTCATTGATCGGTGAACTTGGTCTTGGCTGGCTGTTCTCGCTGATCTTCTGGGGAGGGGCCTGTTGCCGTGGTTTCCAAATGTCTTTGCCGGAGGCGGAATTGGCCCGCCCTTGCCAGGTCCAGGCTAAGTAATCTACTCGGGTTTGCTCTCCGGAGCTTTTGTTCCCCGCGAGCTTTCCGTACAGCTTTGGGGGCGGAGAGTGAAAATGGCGGCCTCCCAATCTCTGCCCTGGAGGAGCTGAGAACTCGGGGCCCCGCTCCTCAGTGAGCCCCCAGAGGGAAGCCGTCAGTCACTCCCGTCTCCCCGGTCTCCCACCGCACTCTGTGCTCACCCGGCCTGTGACCACGCGTTTCTATCTCTGGCACCCGACCCCAGGTGGAGTCTCCAAACCCAGCAGATCCCTGCGGTGCACTCCTGTGCGGCTCCTCCCGGGGGAGGAAGGTGAGTCTCCCCGGATCTGCCGCTTGTTGGGTCCCTGCTGGAGGAACAGTGGCCCGACTGTGCCGCGGATCACGGTTTATGGCAACCCCGAGCTGAGAGCCCGCGCCTGGGCTCCGCCTCTGCAGCCGGCTTCCCTGCTCCGTTACCTGGGAGCTCTGCCACACTCAGGCACCCCCGGTCTTTCTGTGACCCCGAGGGTCCTGAGACCACACTGTCCCGGAGGGTTCCACCCCCCGCTTAGCCACCAGAGTGACGTCCCTCAGCGGGGCAGACTTTTAAAAGTTCTGATTTTGTGCTCCGCGGCTCTATCACTTGCCAGAAGCGGCCGACAGAGGCTCCTCTCCCGCCGTCTATCCTCCCGAATATCGCCTCGGATTCACTTCTCCACAAGTCCTACCTTCCAGAAAGTGGTCGCTTTTCTGATGAGAGAGTTGTTG
>NW_025412631.1:0-3009 GCF_002201575.2 Neomonachus schauinslandi | reverse complement strand
AGCACCCGGGATATTTGGCAAGATCACATGACACCCAGGGTGTTCTAGCTGCCCACGGAAACACTGGCTCTTAGGGACCCAGCCCTCTCTGCCCAGAAGCCCCATCCCCGGCCCCAGGCTCTGGCCCCCATCTGGAGGTGGAGCTCAGCGCAGGGTGCGCGCACATTTCGGGAGCTTGCAGGCTCTCTCCGCGAGCCAGGAGCCCCATGAGCTGCAGACTCTCAGGCGACCTGGCCGCCCCCTCCTGGGAGACACCTCGACAAATTCCGCAGTAACCGCAGCCCTGTCTGAGGTGTTTATTTGGTTTGCTGTTCGGGATGCACGCGTTACCACCCAGGGTTTGTAAATGGTTTTCGTTCTGCCAACGAACGCGACGCGAACGGGTGTCTGAAAGTGACAATGGCGCTGATCCAGCAACAGTTCACACACAACATCCCATGTTGCGGACGGCCTGGTGCTGCGGGGCAGCATTTGGAGGACGGTTTCAGGAGTGTGCCCTGTGACGGGGCCGTCTGTCCTGGGTACAGTGAGAAGGGGGGGGGGGCGGGGGATTGCTGTCTGCCAGGGAGGGGTCAGCAGGCAGCCCCCTGCCGCTCCCTCTCCTCCCAGAGGCTCTGGCTCTGCAGGGAAGTGGCCTGGTCTTTTCTGGGTTTTGTGAAGGTTTTAACACTTCGGGGGGCTGGGGGGACCCTCCTGTGCCCACCCCCGTCCAGGGCTGCCCCATGGACTTGGGCCCATTCCCGCTACTCTGCCTTTCCCTGAGGGTGGGGGCTGCTTCTGTTTTGCTCACTACTCCCTTCCAAGCCCCAAGTGCAAGTCTAACACACAGCAGGTGCTCAACAAACATGGACTGACAGCTGGGGGTGCGGATAGGTGGGAGGGAGAAGGGCAGGAAGGATGGCATGGGCCAACACAGGTGGCTGAAGCTGGCCCTGGGGTAAGGGCTGCCACTAGAATGCCCCTGCTGTCCCAGAAATGTGCCCAAGGCTTGTAGGCCTGGAAGCCAAAGGCAGGGGCTGATTTGCATACATTTGCATCCGCACAAGCATGCTTCTGATTTCAAGGATTTTTGTGTTTTTGTTTGTTTGTTTTGTTTTTTAAGATTTTATTTATTTATTTGAGAGAGAGAGAGAGAGCACATGAGAGGGGGGGGGTCAGAGGGAGAAGCAGACTCCCCGCTGAGCAGGGAGCCCGACGTGGGACTCGATCCCGGGACTCCAGGATCATGACCTGAGCCGAAGGCAGTCGCTTAACCAACTGAGCCACCCAGGCGCCCGATTTTTGTGGTTTTAATCGATGCAAGCGGCCAAGTGGTTCCCCATGCCTGCGTCCAGGGTGGCACCTGGGTGCAAAGACTGGCTGCCTGGGTGTGCTGCGCAGTTCACGGGGCTTGCGAGGGCTGGCCCGACCTGCTGTGGGCCAGGGCTGTGGGGAGGGGTAGGACAGACCTCGCCAGTGGCGTGGGTTGTCCCTGGGTGGGCTGGGCTGTGGCAGGGCGGCTGTTTGCTCTGGAACCTGGCCCTCTTGTCTCGGTGCCAGGCTGGCTATGGCTCTGCCTGGCCATCGCTCGCGGGCACAGAATCTAGGTCAGGCTGGTGCAGAGAGGCAGGGCGATCCAGGGGGGCCCGGCAGCCCAGGGCAGGAACCTGACCTGACGACCTTGGCAAGGGGCATGGGGGCGTGGGGGGAGTTTCAGTCCTGGGGGGGCAAGGAGGGAGGCAAGGGGCAGGGTGTTGTGGCTGAGGGTGCCACTGGTGCGGGGTGGGGGGTGAATGCAGTCTGTCCATGTGGGGCCAAGGCACCTGCAGGCTTAGATGTGGGGGTGGGGTTGTGGCCCTGCAGGCGGAGCCTTCCAGAAAGCCCCTTGCCTCCAGCTGTCTGTGGCCTCCTTCCCTGCCAGCCCACCTGGTCAGTGCCCGAGGCATCCTATCCGCCCTGCCTCCTCCCACGGGTCCATTTGTGGCCCCAGGGCTCTGGCCACATTCTCCTTTGCAGGGGGACTGGAACTGGTCACCAGCCCCAGGGCCGAGGCTTCCCTCCTGCCCTGGCAACCGTCCGGATGCTGTAAGATGAGGACCAGCCCGGCCAGTGGGCCTCTGCTTCCCCCGCAGGCCCCTGTCTCCACGGACAGCAAGTCCATCAAGCTGCTGTGCGGTCCCTGTGCATCCTGCCCTCCTGCCGGGGAGCTCAGTGCTGTGCCCAAGCGGTTTGCTGGCTCAGCCGGGCTTGGGGGACCACGAAGCAGACTCGTGCCCTGGTCTGGGGCCGGCACGGGGGTGCTGGGGGCAGTGGGGACGCCAGGCTTTGAGCAACAGTACCTGCCACCCTGGGCCTCTGTCCCTGTCGTTTGTTGGCAGCTCACCCAGTACCTGTGCTTCTGTCCGGGTCGGGGGCTTGCTTGGATCCGCTTTTTCCAGCCATCTTCCCAGACGCCCCCTCTGGAACTCACTCCTGGGGTCAGGACCCTGCCTCTGCTTGGCTATGAGCCCCGGGCAAGACCCTTGTGCTTCAATTTCCCTATCTGAAAAGCAAAGGGGTTGGAACGGGCGGCCTCTGGGGGCCCGTTGGACTCGGGCGTTCTGAGGAGCAGTGTGGAGGACCTGCCGAGGCCCCCACTGTGCCCCCGCCCCCCCCGCCCCCCCGGTGCTGGTGGGCTCTCGGCAGGGCCCGCTGGACGCTGGGCTGCAGCTTGCCTGCAGCAGGTCACGGGCGAAGCGTTTCCTTGGAGATTGAGGGAGGACGGAAGTCCATAGACGAAATCCAAGGTGCCCTGTGGGTGTTTCTGCAGCAGCAAATCTGCTCCACTCCACTCGTGGTGAGACGATTGCTCGTGGCCTCTGGCTCCGGGAGGCTGTGAGGCAGAGTGGTTGCTGCCCCAGGTCAGAAGAGCAAGTCAGTGCCCCTGGGCCCTCCTCACACCGCGGGGCGGCCACCAAAGGGAACATTGCACTGGGATCTTTGGTACCAGAGGCCTGGCCCCACCTGTGCCCCCACCTAGTGCCCCTGCCC
>NW_025412630.1:0-3011 GCF_002201575.2 Neomonachus schauinslandi | reverse complement strand
AAAAAAAAGTAAAGAAAATTGATTCATGGGGCGCCTCGGTGGCTCAGTCGTTAAACATTTTGATGGATGCCTGTCTCACATTGAGGTCTTTCATCCACTTTGAGTTTATATTTGTGTATGGTATTAGAGAATGGTCGAGTTTCATTCTTCTGCAGGTGGCTGTCCAATTTTCCCAGCACCATTTATTGAAGAGACTATCTTTTTTTTCCATCGCATATTGTTTCCCGCTTTGTCAAAGAGTATTTGACCATAGAATGGAGGGTCCATATCTGGGCTCTCTATTCTGTTCCATTGGTGTACATGTCTGTATTTGTGCCAGTACCCTGCTGTCTTGGTGATCACAGCTTTGTAATATAGCTTGAAATTGGGCAACATGGTGCCCCAATTTGTTTTTCTTTTTCAACATTTCCTTGGCGGTTCAGGATCTTTTTGTATTCCATACAAATGTTAAGATTGTTTGTTCCAGCATTTTGAAAAATGACATTGCATGACAATTTTTTCGGGATGGCATTGAAGGTACAGATTGTTCTGGATAGCTTAGACATTTTAATAATGTTTCTTTTTCTGACCCATGAGCATGGAATATTTTGGGACCTTTTTGTGTCTTCTTCAAATTCTTTCATGAGTGTTCTGTAGAACCCAGATTATAGGTCCTTTACCTCTTTCTTTATGTTTATTCCAAGGTATCTTATGGTTTTTGGGCTATTGTAAATGGAATCGTTTTTTGGAATTTCTCTTTCTATAGTTGCATTGTTACGGTATAGGAAATCAACCGATTTCTGGGCATTGATTTTGTATCCTGCCACAGTATTGAATTGCTGAGTTCTAGTAATTTGGGAGTGCAGTGTCTTTGGTTTTCCCCATAAAGTATCTTGCCATTTGTCAAAAGAGAGTTTGACTTATCCTTTGCCAATTTGAATACATTTTATTCCTTTTCATTGTCTTTTTGCTGTTGCTAGGACTTCTAGTAATATGTTGAACAATAGTGGCAAGAGTGGGCATCCTTGTTCTGTTCCTGATCTTAAGGGAAAGGCTCAGAGCTTTTCCCCATTGAGGAGAGTACTCGCTATGGATTTTTCATAAATGAATTTTATGAACTTGAGGAATGTTCCGTATATCCCTATAGTCCGAAGGGTTTTAATCAGGAAGAGGTGCTAGCTTTACTCAAACGCTTTTTCTGCATCAGTTGAGAGGACCATATGGTTCTTCTCTCTTCTCTTATTAATGTGTTCCAACACATCAATTGATTTGCCAATGTTGAACCACCCTGGCACCATGGGGATAAATGTCACTTGGTCGTGGTGGATGAACCTTCTAATGTATTGCTGAATCCTATTAGCTAGGATTTTGGAATCCATATTCATCAGGGATATCCGTCTGAAATCCTCCTTTTTGATGGGGTCTTTGCCTGGTTTGGGGATCAAGGTAATCCTGGCCTCATTGAATGAGTCTGGAAGCTTTCCTTCTGGTTCTATGTTGAAACGGCTTCAGGAGAATAGGTATTATTTCTTCTTTGAATGTTTACAGGAATCCCCCAGGGAATCCATTAGGCCCTGGACTCTTGTTTTTTTGGAAGGTTTTCGATCACTGTTTCAATCTCGTTACTGGTTATTGTCCTATTTAGGTTGTCAATTTCTTCTTGTTTCAGTCTTGGCAGTTTACAGGTTTCCAGGATGGCCCCCATTTCATCCAGATTGCTCAGTTTATTGGCATATAGTTGTTGATAAGAATTTCTAATAATTGTTTCTATTTCCTTGCTGTGAGTCTTTTTCTCTCTCCTTTCATTCATAATTTTATTAACTTGGGTCCTTTCTCTTTTCTTTTGGATATATCTGGCCAGTAGTTTATCAATTTTATTACTTCTTGCAAAAAAACCAGCTTCTAGTTTCATTAATTGAATCTACTGTGTTTCTGGTTTCTAATTCATTGATTTCTGTTCTAATTTCAATTATTTCTCTTCTAATCCGTGGCTTAGGCATCATTTGTTGCTTTTTCTCTAGTTCTTGAAGGTGTAGAGTTCCTTGGTGAATTCGGGATTTTCTATTATTTTGAGTGAGGCTTGAATGGCTAAGTATTTTCCCCTGAGGATGGTCTTTGCAGTATCCCATAGGTTTTGGACCAATGTGTGTTCATTCTCTTTGGTTTCCATGAATTGTCTCACTTGTTCTTTGTTTTCCTGTTTGCCCCAAACATTCTTGAGCAGACTGGTTTTTCATTTCCAAGTGTTTGAATTTCTTCCATTTTTTTTTTTTTCTTGTGATTGAGTACCAGTTTTAAAGCATTATGGTCTGAGAATATGCAGGGAATAATCTCAATTGTTTGGTATTGGTTGAGACCTGATGTGTGAACCAGTATGTGGTCTATTCTGGAGAAAGTTCCATGTGCGCTGGAGAAGAATGAGTATTCTGTTGTTTTAGGGTGCAATCCTCTGTATATACCTATGAGGTCCATCTGGTGCAGTGTGTCATTCAAAGCTCTTGTTTCTTTGTTGATTTTCTGCTTAGATGACCTTTCTATAGCTGACAGTGGAGTATTGAGGTCTCCGACAGTGAATATATTGTTATCAATATGACACTTTATGTTGGTTAAGAGTTTACTTATGTAGATGGCTGATCCCATGTGGGGGGGCATAGATGTTAACCATTGTTAGATCTAGTTGCATAGACACTTTAGGAATGACTTAGTGCCCTCATGTATCTCTAACTACAATCTTTTGTTTGAAATCTAATTTGTCTTATATACGAATTGTTATCCCAGCTTTCTTTTGAGGTCCGCTGGCATAGAAGATGGATCTCCATCCCTTCACTTTCAGTGTGGGTGTATCTTTAGGTTCCAAATGAGTCTCTTGTAGACAGCATGTGGATGGGTCCCATCTTTTTATCCAGTTTGCAATCCTGTTCCATTTTATGGGAGCATTTAGGCCGTTCATGTGGAGAGTGATTATTGAAAGATGAGAATTTGTTGTCATCATGTTGCCCGTGAAGAACTTGTTCTTATAGATTGTCCCTGTA
>NW_025412629.1:0-3012 GCF_002201575.2 Neomonachus schauinslandi | reverse complement strand
AAATTAGATTTTAAACCAAAGACTGTAATAAGAGATGAGGAAGGACACTATATCCTACTTAAAGGATCTATCCAACAAGAAGATCTAATAATTGTAAATATCTATGCCCCTAACATGGGAGCAGCCAATTATATAAGGCAATTAATAACAAAAGCAAAGAAACACATCGACAACAATACAATAATAGTGGGGGACTTTAACACCCCCCTCACTGAAATGGACAGATCGTCTAAGCAAAAGATCAACAAGGAAATAAAGACTTTAAATGACACACTGGACCAAATGGACTTCACAGACATATTCAGAACATTGCATCCCAAGCAACGGAATACACATTCTTCTCTAGACCCCATGGAACATTCTCCAGAATAGATCACATCCTAGGTCATAAATCAGGTCTCAACTGGTACCAAAAGATTGGGATCATTCCCTGCCTATTTTCAGACCACAATGCTTTGAAACTAGAACTCAATCACAAGAGGAAAGTCGGAAAGAACTCAAATACATGGAGGCTAAAGAGCATCCTACTGAAGAATGAATGGGTCAACCAGGAAATTAAAGAAGAATTAAAAATATTCATGGAAACCAATGAAAATGATAACACAACTATTCAGAATCTTTGGGATGCAGCAAAGGCAGTCCTAAAAGGAAAGTATATAGCAATACAAGCCTTCCTCAAGAAGCAAGAAAGGTCTCAAGTACACAACCTAACCCTACACCTAAAGGAGCTGGAGAAAGAACAGCAAATAAATCCTAAACCCAGCAGGAGAAGAGAAATAATAAAAATCAGAGCAGAAATCAATGAAATAGAAACTAAAAGAACAGTAGAACAGATCAACGAAACTAGGAGATGGTTCTTTGAAAAAATTAACAAGATTGATAAACCCCTGGCCAGACTTATCAAAAAGAAAAGAGAAATGACCCAAATCAACAAAATCATGAATGAAAGAGGAGAGATCACAACCAACACCAAAGAAATACAAACAATTATAAGAACATATTATGAGCAACTCTATGCCAGCAAATTAGATAACCTGGAAGAAATGGATGCATTCCTAGAGATGTATCAACTACCAAAACTGAACCAGGAGGAAATAGAAAACCCGAACAGACCTATAACCCCTAAGGAAATTGAAGCAGTCATCAAAAATCTCCCAAAAAACAAAAGCTCAGGGCCAGATGGCTTCCCAGGGGAATTCTACCAAACATTTCAAGAAGAATTAACACCTATTTTTCTGAAACTGTTCCAAAAAATAGAAATGGAAGGAAAACTTCCAAACTCATTTTATGAGGCCAGCATTACCTTGATCCCAAAACCAGACAAAGACCCCATCAAAAAGGAGAATTACAGACCAATATCCCTGATGAACATGGATGCAAAAATTCTCACCAAAATACTAGCCAATAGGATCCAACAGTACATTAAATGTATTATTCACCACGACCAAGTGGGATTTATCCCTGGGCTGCAAGGTTGGTTCAACATCCACAAATCAATCAATGTGATACAATACATTAACAAAAGGAAGAACAAGAATCATATGATCCTCTCAATAGATGCAGAAAAAGCTTTTGACAAAGTACAGCATCCTTTCTTGATCAAAACTCTTCAGAGTATAGGCATAGAGGGTACATACCTCAATATCATAAAAGCCATCTATGAAAAACCTACAGCGAATATCATTCTCAATGGGGAAAAACTGAGAACTTCCCCCTTAAGGTCAGGAATGCGGCAGGGATGTCCACTATCACCACTGCTATTCAACATAGTATTGGAAGTCCTAGCCACAGCAATCAGACAACAAAAAGAAATAAAAGGCAATCAAATTGGCAAAGAAGAAGTCAAACTCTCACTCTTTGCAGATGATAGGATACTTTATGTGGAAAACCCAAAAGACTCCACCCCAAAACTGCTAGAACTCATACAGGAATTCAGTAAAGTGGCAGGATATAAAATCAATGCACAGAAGTCAGTGGCATTCCTATACACCAACAACAAGACAGAAGAAAGAGAAATTAGGGAGTCGATCCCATTTACAATTGCACCCAAAACCATAAGATACCTAGGAATAAATGTAACCAAAGAGACAAAGGATCTGTACTCAGAAAACTATAAAATACTCATGAAAGAAATTGAGGAAGACACAAAGAAATGGAAAAACGTTCCATGCTCATGGATTGGAAGAACAAATATTGTGAAGATGTCAATGCTACCTAGAGCAATCTACACATTCAATGCAATCCCCATCAAAATACCATCCACTTTTTTCAAAGAAATGGAACAAATAATCCTAAAATTTGTATGGAACCAGAAAAGACCCCGCATAGCCAGAGGAATGTTGAAAAAGAAAAGCAAAGCCGGCGGCATCACAATTCCGGACTTCCAGCTCTATTTCAAAGCTGTCATCATCAAGACAGCATGGTACTGGCACAAAAACAGACACATAGATCAATGGAACAGAATAGAGAGCCCAGAAATGGACCCTCAACTCTATGGTCAACTTATCTTTGACAAAACAGTAAAGAATGTCCATTGGAACAAAGACAATCTCTTCAACAAATGGTGTTGGGAAAATTGGATAGCCACATGCAGAAGAATGAAACTGGACCATTTCCTTACACCACACACAAAAATAGACTCCAAATGGTTGAAAGACCTCAATGTGAGACAGGAGTCCATCAAAATCCTAAAGGAGAACCCAAGCAGCAACCTCTTTCACCTCAGCCGAAGCAACTTCTTCCTAGAAACATCGCCAAAGGCAAGGGAAGCAAGGGCAAAAATGAACTATTGGGACTTCATCAAGATAAAAAGCTTTTGCAAAGCAAAGGAAACAGTCAACAAAACCAAAAGACAACCGACAGAATGGGAGAAGATATTTGCAAATGATATATCAGATAAAGGGCTAGTATCCAAAATCTATAAAGAACGCATCAAACTCAACACCCAAAGAAGAAATGATCCAATCAAGAAATGGGCAGAAGACATGAACAGACATTTTTCCAAAGAAGACA
>NW_025412628.1:0-3012 GCF_002201575.2 Neomonachus schauinslandi | reverse complement strand
TGAGGGAAATTGAAGAAGACACAAAAAGATGGAAAAATATTCCATGCTCATCGACCGGAAGTATAAACATTGTTAAAATGTCTATGGTACCCAGGGCAATCGATACCTTCCATGCCATCCTGATCAAAATTCCAATGACATTATTCAAAGTGCTGGTAGAAACAATCTTAAAATTTGTATGGAATCAGAAAAGACCCCGAACCGCCAAGGAAATGATGAAAAAGAAAAACAAAGCTGGGGCATCATGTTGCCCCATTTCAAGCTATACTACAAAGCTGTGATCACCAAGACAGCATGGTACTGGCACAAAAACAGACATCTAGACCAATGGAACAGAATAGAGAGCCCACATATGGACCCTCCACTCTCTGGTCAAATAATCTTTGACAAAGCAGGAAAAACATGCAATGGAAAAAATACATTCTCCTCAATAAATGGTGCTGGGAAAATTAGACAGCCACATGCAGAAGAATGAAAGTCGACCATTTCCTAACACGATTCACAAAGGTATACTCAAAGTGGATGAAAGACCTAAATCTGAGACAGGAATTCATAAAATCCTAAAGGAGAACATAGGCAGGAATCTCTTCACATCGGCCACAGCAACTTCTTTGAAGATACATCTCCAAATGCTGGTGAAACAAAAGCAAAAATGAACCTTTGGGACTTCATCATGATAAAAAGCTTCTGCAAAGCCAAGGAAACAGCCAAAAAAAAAAAAAAACAGAGAGGCAACCCACCGAATGGGAGATGATATTTGCAAATGACACTACAGAGAAAGGGCTGGTATCCAAGATCTATAAAGAACTTCTCTAATTCAACACCCCAAAAAACAAATAATCAAGTCAAAAAGTGGGCAGAAGATATGAAAAGACACTTCTCTGAAGGATACATACAAATGGCTAACACACACATGAAAAAATGTTCATCATCAATAGCCATCAGGGAAATCCAAGTCAATACCACATTGAGATACCATCTTACACCAGGCAGAATGGCAAAAATGGACAGGGAAAGACACAACAAATGTTGGAGAGGTTGTGGAGAAAGGGGAACCCTCTTACACTGTTGGTGGGAATGCAATTTTGCACAGCCACTTTGGAAAACAGTGTGGAGGTTCCTCAAAAATTTAAAAATAGAGTTACCCTATGACCCAGCCCTTGCACTCCTGTGTATTTATTCCAAAGACACAGGTGCAGTGAAAAGAAGGGCCATTTGCACCCCAATGTTCATAGCAGCAATGTCCGCATTAGGCAAACTATGGGAAGAGCCGAGATGACCTTCAGCAGATGAATGGATAAAGAAGATGTGGTCCATATATACAATGGAATATTACTCAGCCATTGGAAAGGATGAATACCCAATGTTTACATCAACATGGATGGGCCTGGAGGAGATTATGCTAAGTGGAATAAGTCAAGCAGAGAAAGTCAATTAGCATATGGTTTCACTTAGATGTTGAACATAAGGAATAGCATGGAGGACATTAGGAGAAGGAAGGGAAAAATGGGGGGTGGAATTGGAGGGAGAAACGGACCCTGAGAGACTATGGACTCTGAGAAACAAACAGGGTTTTAGAGGGGAGGGGAAAGGGGGGATTGGTTAGCCCAGTGATGGGTATTAAGGAGGGCACATACCACATGGAGCACTGGGTGTTATATGTAAACAATGGATCATGGATCACCACATCAAAAACCAATGATGTATTTTATGGTGACTAACATAACAGAATAAAATTTAAAAAAAAAGAAAAAGAAATAAAATCTAAAAAAAAAAAGGAGGGCACGTGTTGTGATGAGCACTGGGTGTTAAACACAACTAATGAATCGTTGAACACTACACCAAAACCTAATGATGTACTATGTTAGCTAACTGAACATAATTAAATAAATTAATTTTTAAAAAATGATTTAATAAATCTTGAATTTTCAATAGCAAAATAATAAATAAATAAATAATAAATAATAATTTAAATAAATAAATAAATAATAAATAAATAAGCAAATGTTTATAACATACATGTAGCTGCAGTCCCTGCAGATTATGAAAGGTACCATATCCCATGTTAAAAAAATGATAAAAATGAGGGTTGTGTATATCCCCAATTTAGTAAGAGAATTTCACATTCAAGAACTTCTACAAATTTGAGGCATGAAAAATCCAAAAATAAAACACAATATGTTTCTAACTTTTCAAAGCCAAAAACAATGAGAAAAAAGTTTGGAACAATTAGTAAACAGCACGTACAAGCACACAAGAGAACTATTACACAAGACTTCCCAGTAGAACTTATAGTTATGAAAAGTCATTGAAATGGCATCCTTGTTATATAATAGAAAGGGGCTGGCTGTCAACTCAAAACTCTATGTCCAGCAAAACTATCCCTCAAAATAGTGTCTACTTGTGATTCCATAGAAACACCAAGGTAAGAACAGTATACAGACTGGAAGAACTTTGAGAGAAATTTAGAGACCATTGGAGAAGCTGTAACACCCAGACCAATGTAAAACCAAGAAAGGATTCCAGCAAAACAGATAGGATATGCTCCCATTAGATTGATACCACATGCACACACAAAGGTTGTAAGACACTACTGTGAATAATTATATGCCAACAAATTGGAAGCTGAAAAAAAACGAACAAATCCCTAGAAAGACACAAATTAACAACATTAGCAATAGAAAGTAATAGAATCTATGAACAAATTTATAACTAGTAAGTACATTTTTTTTTCTTCAAAATTTTTATTTAAATTCTAGTTAGTTATCCTAATTGTGTAATATGGGTTTCAGGAGTGCAATTTTGTGACTTATCACTTACATGTAACACCCAGAGCTCATTACATCCTATAACCACCTTAGTACCCATCACCAATCTAGCCCACCCATGTTCCTCCATCAACCCTCAGGTGCAATTTGTAAATAACATCAATTCCTTGCTTTCTCTTTCTGCTGCCTAATGCAGAAAGATTTCTGTACATTGACTTTATATCCTGTGACTTTGCTGAATTCA
>NW_025412627.1:0-3014 GCF_002201575.2 Neomonachus schauinslandi | reverse complement strand
GGAAGACCAGCAGCTGGGAGAGCTCTCCATGGGAATCAAAGCCATTGATAAACTTTGAGAGAACTGGGTGGATTTTAACACAAGCAAGAAGAGTAATAAATAACTCTCCAAGAAAGAGTTTAAGCTAACAAATTCCCTCCCAATGGCTGTGGAATTACATTAACATTTAAAATAAAATTCTGTTTTTTTGGAGAGACTGGGTGGCTCAGATGGTTAAGTGTGTGCCCTCAGCTCATGTCATGATCTCCAGGTCCTGTGATCAGCCCCATGTGCAGCTCCCAAGTCGGTGGGGAGTGTGCTGCTTCTTCTCCCTCTGCCTCTCCCCACAGCTTGTTCTTTCTGTGTCTCTGTGTCTCTCCCTCAAATGAATAAATAAAATCTTTACAAACAAAAATAATAAAATTTAACTATTTTTAAAAATCTGCTTTTTAATTTCGTTTACAAGAAGGACAAGATTGAAAGACCTTGCCAGAAGGCCAGGGCTGCCTGAGCATGGCCCAGCATGAGGAGGGAGCTTTGAGGAAGGGAGGAGACCCAGGCCCTGACCTCGAGGAGTCCTATGCTGAGGACATGGAAGGGAACATGGACTGCTGCGTGGGTCACCTCCCGGAGTGGGGGTTGCATGAACTTCAGTATGTCGGCAGCTTTAAATAAATAGTTGTGTTGGAATGCAAAAGAAGACTTTCAGGATGTCTGTGATGCACAGCTCAGGATCATAGTCACCACTGCCCCACACTAGTCACTACCTTCTCCAGATGGTGGGCAGGGGTCTCCATGGCTCTAGAAAGGGTCTGTGAACCCTCGGGAGCTGACAGCACAACCTGCCCATCCTGGTCAACACTGTTCACACACACTGACTGCTCTAGAGCTCAAGGCCAGCTGCTGAGGGGTGTGCCAATCTGAGAGAAAGGAAAAGCGAAGCAGAGTGTCTACACACAGGTCTTTCTACATAGACCATCTCTAACCCGAGGATTCACAGCCTTTGTGGCAAAATGTGGCTCCAAACTTGGGCCACTTAAAGTCTCTGTTTGCAACAAGCACTTTCACATTCCATTGGCCAAAGCAAGTCAGGCAGCCAAGCCCATTCAGAGAGAAAAGTAAATTTGGTCCATCCGGAGGGCTGTGACCAGGAAGGGAAGGTGAAAACTTGGGGACAGATAATACAGTGTACTTTACTTTCCTAGCCTATGATCCCCTCAACACAATGATCTTTATTCTGTTTCCAGTGCCCAGCACAACGTCTGGCATTAGTAAATGAAGCCAAGATGTTTGAAAAAAAGACTATGACCAGTTTTTTCTAAACCTGGTTATAGCTCTAATTCTTTTCATTTTGGATCCAGAAGGATTTAGGTTTGAATGCAAGCACCCTCATATGTAGCTCAGGATTTGGGGGCAGGAACATCAAGAATAGTAAAATTAAGAACAGACAGTATTTCTTGAGTGCTTACTGTGTGCTAGAAAGTCTGCTAAAGGTTTTAAGTTTGCTATGTCATTTCAAAATAAAGCAGATGTACAACGTATGCCCAGGGCAGAAATTGAACCCGTGTTGTGAGATTTTATGGTAATGTTTGAGGTTTGTCTTTCTTGAGATCCCATGAGCAGGGCCAATGAACGTTAAAAGTTGAAAATCTCCTTTATTTTATCAATGTCTAGCATATCTTTTAATTACAGTGCCTCTGTCATTTATTCTTATTGCTGAGGTCCAAAATTTAAAACAAAAATACTATGACAATGGTTGGAAGCAGCACAAATGTAAATTTTAATTAATTTACTAAATATAAAATAAGTGTTTTTTAGAACAATGCAAACTAGTCAAGTGAGAGCAAAATGTATTCCTACAACAGAAATTTCATAATGGATCCCGTTTGGCTGCTGCCAGTTTATCCAATTCTTCTCACTATAGACGTCCCAGAAAATGTTTCTCTAGCCATTTTCTCAAAGCCCCCTTGACGTCTTTGTTCCTCACACTGTAGATAAGGGGGTTCAACACAGGTGTGAAGATGGTGTAAGAAGCAGAGACCACCTTGTCATGGGCCACTGAGAGGTAGGATTTGGGCTGCACGTACATGAGTAGGAGAGTGCCACAGAAGAGCCCCACCACAGCCAGGTGAGAGGAGCAGGTGACAAACACTTTCTTCTGAGCTTCAGTGGACCGCATGCGGAGCCCAGCAGCCAAGATGAGACTGTAGGAAGCCAAAAGGAGAGCCAGAGGGATCAGGAGCAACAGGAGGCAACACACATACGTGAAAAACTTAAAAAAGGTAGCGTGGGCACAGGGAAGGTGCGTGAGTGTGGGTGCCTCACAAAAGAAGTGGTTGATTTCTCGAGAATGGCAGTAAGGGAAGCTCAGAGTGGCACCAGGCTGCATCAGCCCATCCACCCCTCCCGGAAGCCAGGAGCCTGTGGTCACGTGCAAGCAGAGCTTCTGATTCATGAGGATGTGGTTGCGCAGGGGGTGACGTATGGCCACATAGCCGTCATAGGCCATGGCCGCTAAGAGGAAGCACTCACCCTCTCCCAGCATGGGAAACAGTAAAATCCGGGCTCCACAGCCAGCAGGAGAGACGGACTTGGTGCCCATCAGGTAGTTGGTTGCCATTTGGGGGACTATGGTGGAGACCAGCATCATGTCCATGAGGGAGAGCTGGCTAAGCAGGAAGTACATGGGTGTGTGCCACTGGGGTCCTCATGGATGAGCACAATCATGAGGGCATTGCCCATCAGGGAGATGAGGAAGAGCATGAGCACCATTGAAAAGAGGAACAGATGGGTCTGAGTGTAGTTAAAAAGCCCTAAAAGAATGGAGTTTATCTCTGTGGTGTCATTTGCATCTTCCATGGCTCCATTCATGCTTGGAAGACAAGGAATGAGAGTTGCTAGGAGCTAAGTTTAGGCATTTACTTAAGAAGAGGTGGTCAAATGACATAGAAACCAAAATGAGACTTGGAGGAATAATTACATCTTTAATCTTTCACTTTGTGACAGGATATTTGCCTTAGCATCCTATCACACTG
>NW_025412626.1:2183-3014 GCF_002201575.2 Neomonachus schauinslandi | reverse complement strand
CAACCAGTCCCCCTTACTAGTGGGACTTTTGTTGAGTAGTTCAACCAAGAGAACTATAATGCTATAATCCACATGAGAAAGGCAGGTGACTTTTCTTGTATATAAGGAATCTAAGGGAACTTGCTCACTATATTTGGGGCCAACAGTGTAAAGACGCCCTATACTCTAAATCCCTGGGTCTCCCATCGTACAACACAGCTTTCCCTTCCTTGTAATACCATGAACCCGGTCAGCACCCACCGAACACAATCACCGCCTTCGTGTTCAGAAACGCAAGGCCCCACGTTCACGCCGGGCCGTGGCAGTCTAACCAACCCGGATGGCCTTGAGCTGATTGTCTTTAGCTCTACAACAAGCAGAGCTCTGGCTATGCTGGGTACCACTAGTAGGGGAAAGGGAGCTGCCGGCCCAATGTGGCTCCAGACTCGTGAGGTTGCATTTGCTTTCGCACCTGGGCAACTGGTGCACAGGGCAGAGGTGGGGCAGCAGTGCCCCCTGTCATCCAGGAGGCCAGGGGGAGGCCGCAGAGGTAGGCAGCGGAAGGACTGTCTGACTGCACTGTGGTCACCGTGCTGCTCCGGACTTCCTGCTGAGGCACCGTGCTCCCCACGTGGATGTAATTCTGTGTAAGGACACAAAGTTGTTGTGCAGACAGGACCTCTGTCTCATTGCATACTGCGGGGAGGGATCCTTTTACTTGATGTATAAAGAGAGACCCCAGTGAGCAGTGCTTAAGCGTAACTGCAGAACGTATTAAAAGCTCCCTTTTCTCCAGAATGGGGTCCATTCCCCTGAAAATGAAAGGACTATTTTCAGGCCACTGCAACTCTG
>NW_025412626.1:0-2173 GCF_002201575.2 Neomonachus schauinslandi | reverse complement strand
CTTGCCTGACAGGGCAGTCCAGATTCCTCTAGGTGTGTCTTCAGGGGGAAGAATTGGCACATTTGTGCAGACTAGCACTTGTAATTAGGCCGTGTCCTGGTCCCCCAGTAGCTCACTACTAGAACTCAGCCTGTCCCTACAGATGCCCTGGTTCAGATTCCAGGCTCCCCTGACCTGTGTCTCCCACACATGTGCAGCATGTACTCTGTTAGCTGGCCTTTGGCTCTTGGGGCTTGTTAGGCTCAGGCTGGTCCCCCAAAGCTGCATAGCCTCCAGAGGGGACAGTGCCCAGTGCCCCCCAAATCTTCCTGAGGGCAGCTTTCAAGTGGGGACTACCAGTCCCTGTTTGGACTGACTGCCTGATAGTGGCCTTGGCTGACCAGTAAGCAAGTCTCTCAGTGAAGGAGACCCTAGCCAGGGGGCTGGGCTGACGCAGGCAGGGCACTACCATTTCCTCCATCTTGGCCTTCATGGGGACCATGCCCACTTGTGCCGAGTAGAGCTTCCAATTAGGCACAAACTTGGTCCTGCAAGAGCTGAATCCTGTGATCAGGACTCCCAGACCCTTGCCAGTTCCAGATCCCTCCCCATACTGGTCTGCACAGCTGCACATGCACAGCATGTAGTCCTTCTGCAGACCTTGGGCACTGGGGCCCTCCGGGCCTGGGGAGTTAGTGCTTGTCCCCAAATGCTTGCACAGTGTAGAAGATGGGAGAGCCTCCCACTCCCAATCATTCTGAGGCAGCAGGTGCCAATTGGTGGCCCTCAGGCATCAGTTGAAGCTGTTACCCCTGAGTCTGCATTGTGTGAAGGGAGGTCTCAGTTCCTGGATCCTCCAGGAGAAGATTCATGCAGGGATCTGAGCCGTGCTTGAATCGAGGCAGTCAGCAGGGATGTAGCAAGCACCAAACACCTAATTAAAGTGGAAGTCCACTCTCAAGGTGGGAGGATGGGAAAGTTCTGGGAGGTGGGACTGATGTAGGAAAGAACGTTAGGGGTCAAATCCAATGGCCAAGAAAGAATTCTTGAGACCTCTTTGGTGCAAAAAGGTGGTTTTATGAAAGCTCAGGAAGAGCTGCACTGGGGTCATGAGGAGTGGCCCATTATATACTTTCGAGTTGGTAGGGGGTTAGGGATAGGGTAAGTCTCTAAGGAACTTTGGAAGCAAGGTTTCCAGGACCTTGAGGGTGCTAGCTATTGTTGGGAAAAGGTCATTTATTACCACCTAATAAAACCTGAGTCATGAGAACCTTCAGATGTATATCAGTGGGCCATCTGCTTGGGGTGTGATTACCAACATATATCTTGGGGGTTTTAGAGATTAAGGAAGTTTCCGAAGGAAGTTTTATATACTAAAGTTGGACCTACAGGATCTGGAGGTTGGGGGTGCTTTCTGGATAGGGTTGCCTTTCCCCCTTAGCAGAGTATCAATAGAGGCAGTTGAGTCCCTAGAGGAATGTCCCTCTGCCTGTTTCAAGGGTTTATCAGTGGGTTGTAGGTATAAGGAAATTTAATAATTAAATAATTAATAATTAAATAATTAATATTTTTTCTTCTGCCTTTGTTCCCCACATCAGTGCTGGCCCCCGAGGTTGCTTTGGGATTAGATATCACAGGGTCTCTCGGGGCTGGAGTAGCTGTGAGGGACAGGGGTGTGCTCTCTAATAGAGGCTGCTTGGATCATGTGGGAGACTCCTCCCACAGGCTGGGAGGTGGAGTTTTTGACTCTACAAGATTTCTACCTGAGTAGAGCTCCTGGTTTCCTCCATCCCTGACTTGGTGGCAGGATCCATCCTTCCTGCAGCATTTCTAGGTGCCTGTTTGGAGACAGCCCTGCTCTGGCTGCGAGGTGAGGAAAGCCCAGGTCCTTGCACCGTGGAGCCTCCACTGGAGGCCCGAGCACGGTGCGGTGCGGGCACAGCCGGTGAGTTTCTTCCTACCATGGGGCCCAAGCAACCCAATGGAGAGGGACTTGTGGTGAGCAAGAATGGATGAAGACCCCCGAGAGTGGGAAATGTGTGACTTCAGCCTGAGAGGCCACCAGCTTCCCCTGGAGCTCACCTGCTTGCAGGGCAGCACAGAGCAGGTGGGAGGGCCTCCGGCCCCAGATTTGGGGAGCACTGTCCCCAGCTCATTCCCTGAGAATCACATTGAGGCAGCAGCTGCAAATCCT
>NW_025412625.1:1533-3016 GCF_002201575.2 Neomonachus schauinslandi | reverse complement strand
AAAAAAATGACGTGAGTACAGACTCAGAGGAAACTATACAAATAAGGCTATCCTGAAAATACATATTCTATAAATAAATTTGATATTTTTATGAAAAGCATCATTTTCTGGCCAAGGATAAATTATAAAACTTTACTTAAAAAGAAGCAGAAAACTTGAATAATCCAATGACTATGCGTGCTACTGAAAGGATTTTTCAGAAACTTTTAAACCACTTCAAAATTTTTCAAGGTCAAGTGGTTTCATACAAAATAATTTCTACTGTATATAATAGAGCACAGATGCCTAATCTATAGTTATATTTAAATCTCAATTTATTTTCATGAACTTATATTAACTTGGTACCAGTGCTTGAGAAAGACAGCACCAAAACCACTCAACTTAAAAAAAATAGCATATGAGGCACTCTCACTTATGAATATAGGTGCAAAAATTCTAAATGAAATTTCAACAAATCAATTTCAGTGCTAAATAAAAATGAGAACATACCACACGATCAAACAGAATTATTCCAGGAATGTAAGGACAACTCTGCACTAGGAAATCTGTCAATTTAATGTATCAGATCTGCAGTTGAAAGAAAATCTACACAATTATTTCTAATGAAAATGCATTAAAAATGATGACACTTTTTAAAAAAAATTAATAGGCTTTATTTTTTAGAACTGTTTTAGGTATGCCCCCCGCAAAAAAAATTAGTGAAAAGTACATAGCTTCCATATACTCTCTCTTCTTGCAGTCTCCTCTACAATTAACATCTTACATTAGGGTGGTACATTTGTTACAAGTGATGAGCCAATGTTGATACATTGTTATTAACTCAAGTCCATAGTTCACATTAGGATTCACTCCTGGTGTTGTACCTTCTATGGGTGTGAACAAATGTATAAGGACCCCTATCCACCATTATAGCACCCTACAGAAGATTTCACTGTCCTAAAACTCCCCTGTGCTCCACTTATTCATCTTTCCCTCCTCCCAAGCCCCTGATCCATTGACTATCTTCATAGTTTTGAATTTTCCAGGATGTCATCTCATAGTAAAGGGAAGCAGAATATGCGGCCCCAAAAATATGACTGAAGGACTCCAGGACATGCCACCCTAACATATGCTGCTTTGGTACACTGATTACTTTGACGTGAAGGCACTGGAAAACAGCAGATGCAGGAGAGACTCTGATCTCCCTCATCTGCCTTAAGTCAGACCCTCCAAAAGGAACTAGGTCATCATCAATGCCCTCCTGGGAGTGTCTTCAGCAAGGAAGATGGATTCTTAGTACAGGAGATGAGACTAAAAGTCGGCATCGCATCCAGACACACTCTGTCCCAAACTGTCAGACTCCCCATCGAGTCTTCTGAGGGCCCCTTCTGCTTTCCTAAAACCATTTTCTCTCCGCTAAGAAGCCTGCAACTTCCCTTATCCTTATTAAGATGGCATTTATTCCTGAATTCTAAGCCACCTCAGAGAGTTAGTCATTTTCCCC
>NW_025412625.1:1200-1523 GCF_002201575.2 Neomonachus schauinslandi | reverse complement strand
GAGTTTCTTTTGCTCCATAGCCCACATCTGGTGTTGTCAGTGTCCTGCATTTTGGCCATTCTAGTAGGTGTATAGTGCTATCTCCTTGTTTTAATTTGCAATTCCATAATCATGTTGAGCATCTTTTGCACGTGCTTATTTGCCATCTGTATGTCTTATTTGGTAAAGTATCTGTTCAGCTCTTCTGCCTATTTTTAAATTGTTTGTTTTCTTCTGTTAACTTTTAAGAGTTCATTGTATATGTTAGATACCAGTCCTCTATCTAATATGTACCTTGAAAAAGCTTTCCTTTGAAAGAGGCTTGTTTGCTCATTCCCCTAGGA
>NW_025412625.1:0-1190 GCF_002201575.2 Neomonachus schauinslandi | reverse complement strand
AAGCCATACCTGGCAATGAGATATTAACATGCCCCACTAAAACCAAGAACCAAGGAGGGATGTTTTCTATCACTATTGTCATCTAATGTTCTAGAATTTTAGCCAACACAGCAAGATATGCAACACTGGAAATAGAAGAAATATACCTTTTTATTACTTTTAGGTAATGATGATTCTCTATCTAGAAAGATCCCAACACACAAATTTTATAATTAAGTGGCTAGACACATAATGAATTTATAAAGCATAAATGGCTCTTCTAAAATTCAGAAAAAAAGTGATGATATTTAATGGAAATAAATTCCCTTTTATAATAGTAACACAAAATATGAAGCACCCAAATGGACTTATAAAGAATTTTGCAAACAATGTGAAGAGAGCCAGAAAAACTGATAGCTACATGAAAAAAGGAATGTAGTAAATGAAAATCATTCACTTACAGGGTTAATGCAATTGAATTTAAATTCCCAGTGGGATTTATTCTGAAACATGTTCAAGTAAAATTAAGATTCATCTAGAAGAATAAATTCATGAGTAGAGCTGAGAAAAGATAAAATAGAAACAAAATAGAAAAAGATTGACTTGGGATATTTGTTGTACTAGATGTAAAAACATAGTTTAATATTAATATATTTAAAACAGGTGGTGGTGGTGGCACAGAATAGAATACTAACAGGGATGAAGTAGAAATTCCAGAAGCAGAAGAAGTACATTAACATGATAAACTTAAATATGTATTCTGATACATTACCCCCAAGTAAATACCAGGTGGATTGAAGATCTAAATGTTGACAAGCAGCCTTGATAAAAATCCTGGAAGAATATTTGTGTATCTCAGAAGGGAAAAGGGCTTTATGAGAATAAAAGCAATACAAAATAGTCACCCTGGGCGACCTTGGGTCAAATCTGTGGCCACACCTTTCTCAGGGATTGCTGAATGCCATTTCCTTCTAGATGCTGAAGGGGGTGGAGTTGCCCTGAGATGCACAGCGGGAGGGTGGCAATGGTGCGCAACATGCCTATTACACGATTCTCATCATCATCATCATCGCAAACGATATGAAGCTTTGTAGAGCAGGTACGATGTGCCAGACGTTGCATTAGACATTGAGCATGCCTTAATTTCTTAGAGTCTTACAACCAAAATATGAAGTAGGTGCTTTTGTTGTTATTAGTATCTATTTCATAGA
>NW_025412624.1:0-3019 GCF_002201575.2 Neomonachus schauinslandi | reverse complement strand
ACTAGTAAGGGGGACTGGTTGGCTCAGTCTGTAGAGCATGTGACTCTTGATCTTGGGGTCCTGAGTTCAGCCCCATGTTAGGTGTAGAGTTTCCTTTAAAAAAAAAAAAAAAGGAGAGAGAGATTTTACTTAATACCTTAGAAAAAGGGTGGTGGACCTGAGTGGCTCAGTTGGTTAAGTGTCTGACTCTTGATCTCACCTCAGGTTTGATCTCAAGGTTGTGAGTTCAAACCCTGCTTTGGGCATGCAGCCTACCAAAAAAATAGTTTACTTAAAAAAAGAATTACTTCTCTTTTTTCACTATATATTCATTTTCTTATGTTTTCGATTTTCCCTGCTATTATACATGCTTACTGACATAATTTTTATGAGTCTATGATAGTCCATTTAGAGGTTTGCACTATGGGAACTATTCCTCACATCCTATGTGAGAACTTGGTGGACCCAGGTCCTCTGGGGTCCTTGGTCTGTGTTCTCATCTCATTATGTCTTTTTCTCTTGTCTCTACTAAGGAAATCGTAGGAAACAGAAATTTGCACCTACCCTAGGGCTATGGTTCTGAGGAGCAGGTGAGAAACCGGTGTTTCTCTCTAGCATGCTCCTCCTCAGGGTAACACATTTGCTGGCCAGCTCTCATCTCTTCTCAGTCTCTCATTTCCTGCCGCTCCCCATGGCCACCTGTGATTGGCAGTCTCTGACCTTTCTTTGCCCAAATGGTGGTTGCTAAGGGCTCCCTCAGAGCACCGTCAGCATGTAAACAAAAAGAGAAGGAAGGTCACCTATGAAATCGAAAAGGCTGGGTGCTTCTTCAGAAGGAAGAAATACAGCCCATCACCTGGCCCATCCCCCAGGGAGGCAGGAGGTATTTGGGGGGATGGGAGAGTAAACCAAGGCTGCCCTTTTCCATGTGGTATCCCAGGCCTTAGACCACAGAGTTTTCTCTGTGCCCCTCCGTGTTGCTTTGTGCACACATCAGTAGCCTTGGCAATGGTGATGCCCACTGGCTGTGCTTACCAGACCTCGCTCCTCTGGGAGACTTCTGAGCCAAGTGACCTGCCAGGCCGACCTCCTAATGACCATTTTCATCTGCAGAGTGAGCTCTGCTGCAGAAGCTGTGTGGCCAACAGGAGAATGGGTGTCCCGGGGTAGCAGAGAAGTTTTGCTCATGGATCATTGCCATGGGTCTTCTACTTCCTTTCAGTGACCGCTTCCGAATGTCCAATCAAGTTCAGCTCTGTTGGGGTAAGAAAGAGAATTCACTTCAATCTATGAGGCAGGTTATAGTCAAAATAGCGACTGGGGTGCGTGGCTCCCCAGGCACTCGATAATTTAAAACCAACAGGTGATGCAGGCAATTCTCCCCTCAGCCACTCACCAGCTCAGTATGTCTGTGTGTCTGCTGTCTTTTGTGGCTAGGATATTTTTCAGTATATTTACCAAATCTCCTTTCTTAAGAGATGGCCCATCTTGACAGTTGTCTAGCCTGCTTTCATCAGTGATGATTTAATGTGGCTCTAAGCTTGTATTGTTGACTTTGCTGGTCATAGACCTTCCTTCAGAAGCAGTACCTCAGGGCAAAAGGTTTGTTCCCAGTGGGCTGCAGGGTTCCACCTGGCAGTTTGCCTCCACAGGGCAATCCAGAGACAGAATCACAGATGCAGTTGCGTCTTCATCTCATGAAGTTTGTGAAAGTCACGGTGAGTCTCCGTGACCCATCTGGTATCCACAGTAGACCAGCCTAGTAAAATGAACAATGGTTGGAATAACCCACTCTGCCTCTCTGCAGAGCTTCACAATCTTACTAATCTCTCCTATCCCTCCAAGGATGTTGCATGGCCTCTGATTTAGTCTGAGGAAGGGCATGGTTCCAAAGGCCTCTCTTTGGTCTCCTCTTTCCTAATAAACATCAGACCAAGTTTCAGAAACCAAAGTGGGAATTCCACCAGTGCTAATATGAGTATTTCCATTCCACATTCTTGACCTGCGGAAATGAGCACAGGATGACTCTCTGGTCTCAGCGAACAAACTGTTAAATGTAGGACAAGGCTTCTTCTATTTCCACACCTTCCAAAGCCCCTACTCCAACTGTTGGGCAGGTCATGTAACAGTCCTGGTCTTTGGGCATCAACATATGTTCAGAATCATTCTATAAAAGTTCCCAGAAAAGGTAGTGTTTCCCTTTTTTCCAGAGTTGGTCCCACCAGTGAATATCTGTGTCTTGGGGGACATTTGGGGAAAGTTGGGGGTGGGAGATGAGATGCATGGCACACATGGAGAAGGTGGTAGGGTCATTTCCCAAAGGGCTCCAGTCTCTCCCTCACTCTAGGGGCTCAGAGGCCCACACTGGCTTAGGGCTCATAGCTGGGGAAGAGACCATGACTCTTCACTATAGTAACTACTCAATCTAGATATTTATTTTTTCTGCTACATTGCCCAACAATTTCAATCTGGACAGACCTGATCAACTGTCCAACAGCACACACCCTCGAGATCCCCGTCCTCTGGTTACCATTCTGGCTCCATGGCTCCTGGGTGACTGCACACACCTTGACTCTGCTGGTTGAAGCATCCTCTCCTGCCAATCCTCACCTCCCATCTTCTCCTGCAGTGTAGGACAGCTCCCCCAGAGCTCCTCGAGGACACCGGTACCTCCCGTACCCATGCCTCTGTAAGTGTGTTGATGAAGGTAGTGCATGGATGGCTGTGTCTTTCAGCAAGCACAATTAGGGATGGCTGAGCACACGGCACATCACAGAACCGTTTCAATGTGCCTGATTCTTATGCTTCCTGACTTCTTCCTGCCTTCCTCAATGGTATACCCAAGGAAATCCCAACATTTGGCCCTTATTGACCCAATATAGCATCCAGAATATCAACACCATGTGCAAGTGGTCAGGGTCGTCCTTTAAATACCAACTCTTAACTGAGCATATTCCTATCAATGAATTCAGTCCAATCCATATCTTTATTTTGTCCCTTTGGTCTACCACTCTCACAACATATTCCAGCCCTGCCACTC
>NW_025412623.1:0-3020 GCF_002201575.2 Neomonachus schauinslandi | reverse complement strand
AAAATAGACTTTCTTCAAGCCAGTGTACATGTTGTTGTCAGGATAGACAACAAATCCAATCCTTAGTCTGCATTGTTGAGTTTTGTAAAAAACCAACCTCCGAGATCCCCGGTGGTTCAGTTGGTTAAGTCTCTGCCTTTGATGGGGATCATGATCCCAGAGTCCTGGGATCGAGTCCTACATCCAGCTCCTTGCTCAGCGGCGAGCCTACTTCTCCCTCTGCCTGCCACTCCCCCTGCTTGTGCTCACTCTCTCTAACAAATAAATAAATAAAATCTTTAAAAAAAAAAAACATCTTCCAAGCAAAATCCCATTTACTTAGTATCAGTTATGTTAAATGGTATAGTGAGAAAAGGCAAAAAATGGAATCTCTCAGCAGACACTGTAAGCAGAATGTCAGAAATAAAAATAAAAGCAGTAGATATCTCCCACAGTTGACTGGTAGACATCCGAGGGCAAATATTCTTTAGAAAATGGATATTTAAGTCTGCCATTTCCAAGCAATTCCATCAAATTAAAGCCCAGGATTGGAAGTGGTCACAAGAGGAGAGAGTGTAGAATAGAAAAGAACTTACAATTGACTCTGTCATGGTTTCTGTCTGACACTTGTACTTCCAAGTACAAAGCCACCAACTGAAACCAAGAGTTGTGTGAAAGTTTGAGGTTTTTGGAAACACTCCTAGAAGAGACCTTGTTTTCTTCTTTTTTTCCTGGTGACTATTTTTGGATATGAGGCAATGTCCCTGTTACAATGATGTAACAGTGGCTATAGCAAAATGGAAATAGAAAGTAGGATTATTTTATTCTGTGGCCTGTCAAATTATTTACAAAGGAAGAGTGCCACCTCCTGCCCAAGACATACTAAGACAGTGACCAAGTCTGGAGACTTGGCTTGTGTTCTCTGCCTAAGTCTATCCCTGGCAGGTAATTTTTCTCCAGAGGTGAAAAACAAACAGACAAAAATGCTCTAACCAGGGAAGAACTGACTCTGTTAGTGTAATAAGCCACTTTCCCTAGTCTTTATATATTTTTTGAAAACATACTTTAAAAAAAAGATGTATTTATTTTGGAGAGATAGAGAAGGGCATAGTCTTGGGGAGAGGGGCAGAGGGAGAGAATCTTCAAGCAGACTCCCTGCTGAGTGTGGAGCCCCACTTAGGGTTCTAGGTGGGGCTCGGTCCCACGACCTAGGAGATCATGACCTGAACCCAAAGCAGAGATGTAAGCTTAACCAACTGAGCTACCCAGGTGTCCCTGGAAAAACACACTTTTCTAAAGAGCAGTGAGTTTCTTTTTTTTTTTTTTTTAAAGATTTTATTTTTGTATTTGTCAGAGAGAGAGACCACGTGCACAAATAGGAGAAGGGGCAGGCAGAGCAGGCAGGGGGAGAAGCAGACTCCCCGCTGAGCAGGGAGCCTGATACAGGGCTCAAACCCAGGATCCTGGGATCATGACCTGAGCCGAAGGCAGATGCCTAATGACTGAGCCACCCAGATGCCCCAAGAACAGTGAGTTTCACAGCAAAATTGAATACAAGATACCAAGACTTTTCACAGATTCCCTGGTTCTGTATTTGCATAATGTCCCCTAAAATCAACATTTCCCCACCAGATGGAACAGTTGTTACAATACTTCCAAGGGTGTAACAAGTAGTTCTTAGAGCTGTGAACAAGTCTTCAATATTGCAATGGTCTGTGGCTCTCCAAAGCTCAACCTTGGAGCAGTCTAACAAAACCTTCTTCCTTAGGATTGGTCTTCTCTCATTGGGTTTTCTTGGGTATCACACAAGAAGCATGGACATGGAATTTGTGGAAGACACACAAAATGTCTGCAAGATAGTGTGACAGACCTAAGGCTACACATTGCTCTGATTGGAGGATTTCTCTCCATCCTCTCCTTGATCTCAAGGTCACACTGGGACAGGAGGTCTTTGCTTACTCGTGAGCTGCCATCAGCTGTCTTATGGATGTTGCTTCTGTTTGAGCCTCACGTGATGCATGCTTTAGAATGAAACACAAATAGGTTAAATTTATGATTTAATTCCTCAAACCTTAGTCAACACATCGCTAATTATATATAGTGCTAAACAGGAAAAAATGTGTTGACAACACCTTGATGAATATGTAGTCACAGGTGGGGTTAAAAATTATTTTCCCACGTGGGGCAATTCAGTACACTAAATTACAATTCAGTACACTAAAAACAATTGTCCACTAAATAATCTCACTTTTCAATTGTTGTTAGCAATGTGGAATGATATTAAATATTCAAATACGTTGAATTCATTATTATGTGTTTGTAGAAATTGTTCATTTGCATATGTGCTTTATCTATTACAAATTATATAAGTAAATAAATTGTAGGTCTCTCATCAAATATACTCATACAATTTCAGATCAATGACTTAAAAATTTGACTTCTAGCTTAAAATTGTTAGTCATTCTTAACATTGCATTTAGCTAAGAATACAAAGAGTAAACTTTACACTTTCTTTTTTTTTTTTTTTTTTTTTTTTAAAGATTTTATTTATTTATTTGAGACAGAGAGAATGAGAGACAGAGAGCATGAGAGGGAGGAGCAGACTCCCTGCCGAGCAGGGAGCCCGATGCGGGACTCGATCCCGGGACTCCAGGATCATGACCTGAGCTGAAGGCAGTTGCTTAACCAACTGAGCCACCCAGGCGCCCCACTTTCTTTTGTATGTACAAAGCTCAGATATAAGTACAGTACATAACTATACATATTGTATCCCTGGTATTAACTTTTCTGGAAGGTTCAATTAAAAAACATCAAAGGAAACTCTGGAGGCAAGGGCAATCATGAAAATATGTACATAGAGTTGGGAAACAGTGCTCTAAACCAAGTAGAAAGTGCAGAAAGGAAACCAAAAAGAGAAGTAGAAAGTAAGGGAAACGTTCAGAAATTGAAAACTCCTATGTCCTCTACTTAAGCCACACACACAAGAGAAGATGTTCAGAGAACCTAGAGCCACGGTTCCCAGACTTGCCCACCCCAGCCAG
>NW_025412622.1:2280-3020 GCF_002201575.2 Neomonachus schauinslandi | reverse complement strand
TGCTTGTGCCCTCTCTCATAAATAAATAAATAAGTAAATTTTTAAAATGATTTTATTTATTCATTTGACACACAGAGATACAGAGAGGGAGAGAGAGAGAGCATGAGCAAGGAGAGAGGCAGAGGGAGAGGGAGAAGCAGGCTCCCCGCTGAGCCAGGAGCCCGATGTGAGGCTCGATCCCAGGGCCCTGGGACCATGACCTGAGCCGAAGGCAGACGCTTAACCATCTGAGCCACCCAGGCGCCCCGATAAGTAAATTCTCCAATCAAAAGATGTAGAGTGACTGAATGGATAAAGTACCAAAATACCAGTATCCAACAATATGCTCTGTATAAGAGACAAACTTTATCTCTAAGGACATACATCAGGTAAAACTGAAAGGGTGACGGAAGAGTTTCCATGTGAATAATGGTCAAAACATAGCAGGAAAACATATGCTTATATAGGAGAATATATGCTTTAAGTGAAAATCTGGCACAAGAGAAAAAAGGTCAATAGCTAATAATAAAGAGGTGTGTATGTACACAACATAGAAACACAGATATACATGGAAAGCCAATATTAGCGGATATGAAGAGTGAAATTGACACAATACAAGAGGAGTAGGTGACTTAAACCCCATTTTCAGCAATGGGTGGATCATCCAGGGAGAAAATCATTAAGGGAACCACTGACTTGTTCAATGCTTTAGACAGAATGGACCTAACAGACATATAAAGAATTTTCAGTCCTACATCAGA
>NW_025412622.1:0-2180 GCF_002201575.2 Neomonachus schauinslandi | reverse complement strand
GATATGAAGAGTGAAATTGACACAATACAATAGGAGTAGGTGACTTAAACCCCATTTTCAGCAATGGGTGGATCATCCAGGGAGAAAATCATTAAGGGAACCACTGACTTGTTCAATGCTTTAGACAGAATGGACCTAACTCACATATAAAGAATTTTCAGTCCTACATCAGAACAACTCACAATTTTTTTTCTCAAATCCACATGGAACATTCTCTAGGATATATTATATATTAGGCCATAAAACAAGTTTTAACTCATATAAGAACGGACTGTATCAAGTATATTTTCTGATCCCATAGGTGGGAAAATAGAAGTCAATAGCAGAAGCAATATTTACAAATATACGAAATACAAACACACTCCTGAACAACCTATGGGTCAAAAATATAATTTGAGATTATATATAATGTATATGTATATATAATATATAATATGATATACATAATGCAGCAAAAGGATTTCTAACAGAATAGTTTCTTGCAATAAAAGTCTACATTAAGGGGCGCCTGGGTGGCTCAGTCAGTTAAACCTCTGTCTTCAGCTCAGGTCATGATCCCATGATCCCAGGGTCCTGGGATCAAGTCCCACATCAGGCTCCCTGCTCCGCAGAGAGCCTTTTTCTCCCTCTCCCTCTGCTACTCCCCCTGCTTGTGCTCTCTCTGTCAAATAAATAAATACAATATTTTTAAAAAGCCTACATCAATAAAAAAATAAATATTTCAAATAAATAAATTTATTTACCTCAAAAACTAACAAAAGAAGAACATACTAACCCCAAGTTACCAGAAGAAAGAAGAAATAAAAATTACCTCAGAAATAAATGCAATCGGGGTGCCTGGATGGCTCAATCATTAAGCATCTGCCTTTGGCTCAGGTCATGACCCCAGGGTCCTGGGATCGAGCCCTGCATCGGGCTCCCTGCTCCACGGGAAGCCTGCTTCTCCCTCTCCCACTCCCCCTGCTTGTGTTCCTTCTCTCACTGTGTCTCTCTCTATCAAATAAATAAAAATCTTTAAAAAAAAAAAAAAGAAAGAAATGCAATCAAGAACACAAATGCAATAGAAAACATCAGTAAACTAACAGCTGGTTTTGATAAGATAAAATTATTTTTTTCTTGTTAGATACAAAAGGACAAAAATCAAATAAACAAAATTAAAAATGAAAGAGGAGACATAGCAACAGATAATACAAAATTACAAGGAATCATAAGAAACTTCTATTAACAGTTACTCTACAAAAATTTGTATAACAGAAAAAGAAAAAAAAATTCCTAGAAATATCCAACCTACAAAGATTGAATCATAAAGAAATAAAAAATCTAAATGAAGAAAGAACAGGAAGACTGAAACAGTAATCAAAGAAGAGTAGGGAACTCTTGCAAATAATCTTACCAATCTTACCAGGGAAGTGTTCCTGTTAAACCAAGGCCAGAAAATGACACCACAAAAACAAAACTACAGGCAAATATCCCTAATGAAGATAGTTGCAAAAAAGCCTCAATTAAATACTAGCAAACCCAATTCAAGAGCACATTAAAAAGAATCATACACAATGACCAAGTGGGATTTATCCCTGGGATATAAACATGATTCAACACATACAAATCAGTAAACACGATAAACCATATATTTAACAAAATGATATAAAAATCATATGATCATCTCAATAGGTGCAGGAAAAAACATTTGATAAAATGCAACATATTGTCTTGATAAAAACTCTCCAAACATTAGTTATAGAAAAAAAAAGCAAAACCACATAATAAATCAATACTAAAAATGCTGAAAACTTTGTTTCTCTAAGATCAGAAACAACACAAGAATGATCATCTTAAAATTTCTATTCCGTATAGTACTGAGAGTTCTAGCCAGAACAATTAAGCAAGGAAAAAATAAAAGATATTCAAATCAGAAATAAATAATCTAACTTGCTTCTTTTTACAGATTATATCATCTTGTATCCAGAAAACCACAGAAGACTCTATCAAATAATTGTTAGAACTAATAAACAAACTCAGTAAACTTGCAGGATATAAAATCAATATACAATAATACACTAATGATGAAGTATCAGAAAGAGAAATTAAGAAAATAATCCATTTACAATAATATCTAATGCATGAATACTCAGGAAAAATTTAGTCATGGAGGTGAAAGAGCTCCACACTAAAAGTTATAA
>NW_025412621.1:0-3020 GCF_002201575.2 Neomonachus schauinslandi | reverse complement strand
TCTATCCAACAAGAAGATCTAACAATTGTAAATATCTATGCCCCTAACATGGGAGCAGCCAATTATATAAGGCAATTAATAACAAAAGCAAAGAAACACATTGACAACAATACAATAATTGTGTGGGACTTTAACAGCCCGCTCACTGAAATGGACAGATCGTCCACACTGGACCAAATGGACTTCACAGACCTATTCAGAACATTCCATCGCAAAGCAACAGAACACACATTCTTCTCTAGTGCCCATGGAACATTCTCCAGAATTGATCACATCCTAGGTCATAAATCAGGTCTCAACTGGTACCAAAAGATTGGGATCATTCCCTGCCTATTTTCAGACCACAATGCTTTGAAACTAGAACTCAATCACAAGAGGAAAGTCGGAAAGAACTCAAATACATGGAGGCTAAAGAGCATCCTACTGAAGAATAAATGGGTCAACCAGGAAATTAAAGAAGAATTAAAAACATTCATGGAAACCAATGAAAATGAAAACACAACTATTCAAAATCTTTGGGATGCAGCAAAGGCAGTCCTAAGAGGAAGGTATATAGCAATACAAGCCTTTCTCAAGAAACAAGAAAGGTCTCAAGTACACAACCTAACCCTACACCTAAAGGAGCTAGAGAAAGAGCAGCAAATAAAGCCTACACCCAGCAGGAGAAGAGAAATAATAAAGATCAGAGCAGAAATCAATGAAATAGAAACTAAAAGAACAGTAGAACAGATCAACGAAACTAGGAGCTGGTTCTTTGAAAGAATTAACAAGATTGATAAACCCCTGGCCAGACTTACCAAAAAGAGAAGAGAAATAACCCAAATCAACAAAATCATGAATGAAAGAGGAGAGATCACAACCAACACGAAAGAAATACAAACAATTATAAGAACATTTTAGGAGCAACTCTATGCCAGCAAATTAGATAACCTGGAAGAAATGGATGCATTCCTAGAGATGTATCAACTACCAAAACTGAACCAGGAAGAAATAGAAAACCTGAACAGACCTATAACCACTAAGGAAATTGAAGCAGTCATCAAAAATCTCCCAAAAAACAAAAGCCCAGGGCCAGATGGCTTCCCAGGGGAATTCTACCAAACATTTCAAGAAGAATTAATACCTATTCTTCTGAAACTGTTCCAAAAAATAGAAATGGAACGAAAACTTCCAAACTCATTTTATGAGGCCAGCATTACCTTGATCCCCAAACCAGACAAAGACCCCATCAAAAAGGAGAATTACAGACCAATATCCTTGATGAACATGGGTGCAAAAATTCTCACCAAAATACTAGCCAATAGGATCCAACAGTACATTAAAAGGATTATTCACCACGACCAAGTGGGATTTATCCCTGGGCTGCAAGGTTGGTTCAACATCCGCAAATCAATCAATGTGATACAATACATTAACAAAAGAAAGAACAAGAATCATATGATCCTCTCAATAGATGCAGAAAAAGCATTTGACAAAGTACAGCATCCTTTCTTGATCAAAACTCTTCAGAGTATAGGGATCGAGGGTACATACCTCAATATCATAAAAGCCATCTATGAAAAGCCTACAGTGAATATCATTCTCAATGGGGAAAAACTGAGAGCTTTCCCCCTAAGGTCAGGAACGTGGCAGAGATGTCCACTATCACCACTGCTATTCAACATAGTATTGGAAGTCCTAGCCACAGCAATCAGACAACAAAAAGAAATCAAAGGCATCCAAAAGGCAAAGAAGAAGTCAAACTCTCACTCTTTGCAGATGATATGATACTTTATGTGGAAAACACCAAAGACCCCACCCCAAAACTGCTAGAACTCATACAGGAATTCAGTAAAGTGGCAGGATATAAAATCAATGCACAGAAGTCAGTGGCATTCCTATACACCAACAACAAGACAGAAGAGAGAAATTAAGGAGTTGATCCCATTTACAATTGCACCCAAAACCATAAGATACCTAGGAATAAATCTAACCAAAGAGACAAAGGATCTGTACTCAGAAAACTATAAAATACTCATGAAAGAAATTGAGGAAGACACAAAGAAATGGAAAAACATTCCATGCTCATGGATTAGAAGAACAAATATTGTGAAGATGTCAATGCTACCTAGAGCAATCTACACATTCAATGCAATCCCCATCAAAATACCATCCAGTTTTTTCAAAGAAATGGAACAAATAATCCTAAAATTTCTATGGAACCAGAAAAGACCCCGCATAGCCAGAGGAATGTTGAAAAAGAAAAGCAAAGCTGGCGGCATCACAATTCCGGACTTCAAGCTGTATTACAAAGCTGTTATCATCAAGACAGCATGGTACTGGCACAAAAACAGACACATAGATCAATGGAACAGAATAGAGAGCCCAGAAATTGACCCTCAACCCTATGGTCAACTAATCTTCGACAAAGCAGGAAAGAATGTCTAATGGAAAAAAGACAGTCTCTTCAACAAATGGTGTTGGCAAAATTGGACTGCCACATGCAGAAGAATGAAACTGGACCATTTCCTTACATCCCACACTAAAATAGACTCCAAATGGTTGAAAGACCTCAATGTGACACAGGAGGCCATCAAAATCCTAAAGGAGAACACAGGCAGCAATCTCTTCGACCTCAGCCACAGCAACTTCTTCTTAGAAACATCACCAAAGGCAAGGGAAGCAAGGGCAAAAATGAACTATTGGGACTTCATCAAGATAAAAAGCTTTTGCACAGCAAAAGAAACAGTCAGCAAAACCAAAAGACAACCAACAGAATGGGAGAAGATATTTGCAAATGACGTATCAGATAAAGGGCTAGTATCCAAAATCTATAAAGAACTTACCAACTCAACACCCAAAGAACAAAGAATCCAATCAAGAAATGGGCAGAAGACATGAACAGACATTTTTCCAAAGAAGACATCCAAATGGCCAACAGACACATGAAAAAGTGCTCAATATCACTCAGCATCAGGGAAATCCAAATCAAAACCTCAATGAGATATCACCTCACACCAGTCAGAATGGCTAAAATTAAC
>NW_025412620.1:289-3020 GCF_002201575.2 Neomonachus schauinslandi | reverse complement strand
AGCAACAACTCTCTGAACAGAAAAGCAACCACTTTCTGGAAGGTAGGGTGTGCGGAGAGGTGAATCTGAGGCAATATTTGGGAGGATAGATGGTGGGGGATGGGGCCTCCGTTGGCCGCTTCTGGCAATTGATAGAGCCTGGGAGCACAAAATCAGAACTTTTAAAAGTCTGCTCCACTGAGGGACATAGCTCCAGTGGCTAAGCAGGGGATGGAACCCTCGCTGGGACAGTATGGTTTCAGGACCCTCAGGGTCACAGAAAGACCGGGGGTGCCTGAGTGTGGCAGAGCTCCCAGGTATCAGAGCGGGGAAACCAGGTGCAGAGATGGAGCCGAGGATTGGGCTCTCAGCTCGGGGTTGCCACAAACCACGATCCGCAGCACAGTCGGGCCATTGCTTCTCCAGCAGGGACCCAACAAGCGGCAGATCCGGGGAGACTCCCCTTCCTCCCCCGGGAGGAGCGGCACGGGAGCGCACCGCAGGGATCTGCTGGGTTTGGAGACTCCACATGGGGTCGGGTGCCAGAGAAATGCTCGGTCACAGGCCGGGTGAGCACAGTGTGCACCCGGACCGGGAGGAAGGGAGTGATTGACTGCTTTTCTCTGGGGGCTCACTGAGGAGTGGGGCCCGGAGTTCTCGGCTCCTATGGGGAGGCCACCATCTTCACTCTCATCCTCCTAGGTTCTACTGGAAGCTTGCAGGAAACAAAAGCAACCAGAGAGCAAATTCCAGCAGATTACTTATCCTAGACTGTCAAGGGCGGGGCACTTCCAACACCAGCAAAGACATTTGCGAACCATGGCAACAAGCCCCTCCCCCAGAAGATCATCAAGAACAGCCAGTCAAGACCAACTTTACCGATCAATGAGAACGGCAGAACTCCAGCGCTAGGGGAATACTGCAGATAGAATTCATGAGTTTCTTACTATGATTCTTTAGTCTTTCAAGGTTAATTTTTTAACTGTCTTTTTTTTTTTTGAATATTTCTTTTTCCCTTTTTCAAACAACATCCTTTCAATCCCTTTTTAAAAACAAATATATATATATTTTTTTTCATTTTTAGAGTCATATTCTATCCCTTCATAGTAGTTACCCTTATTTTTGGTATATATATAAGTTGTTATCTCTTCCAAATTTTGAGATACAGTTTCTTCTAACAGACCAAAATATACCCTAAATCTCTAATGTTGGCTTTGTTCTCTTCTCCTGCCTGATCACATTCTTCCCCCCCCTTTTATTTTAAATCCTCTTCTATCTTTTTCAACCAACTTCTTATCTTATCAATTCCTCTTTAAAAATGTTTAAAAATTTTCTTCTTTACACTCATACCCCATCCCTTCATAGTATTAATCCTTATTTTGTACATATATAAGTTTTTCTTTCATTAAAATTTTGGGAGGCACTTTCTTCTAACAGAGCAAAACACTCCCAAAATGTAATGTGTGGCACTGATCTATGCACCATCCTGATCATATTTGATCATATTCTGTTTTTGTTTTGTTTTGTTTTTATCTTTTTCTTTTTCTTTTTTTTTTTTTCCTTTCCGTTTCTTTTCCCCCGGTTTCAGGTCTTTTCTGATCCGTTCAGTGTATATTTTCTGGGGACATTGTTACCCCGTTAGCATTTTGTTCTCTCATTCATCTATTCCTCTGGACAAAATGAAAAGATGGATAAAATCACCTCAACAAAAAGAACAAGAGACAGTGCTGACTGCCAGGGACCTAATCAATACGGACATTAGTATGACATCAGAACTAGAGTTCAGAATGATGATTTTCAAGATACTAGCTGTGCTTGAAAAAAACATGGAAGATATTAGAGAACCCGATTCTGGAGAAATAAAAGAACTAAAATCTAACCAAGTAGAAATCAAAAAGGCTGTTAATGAGGTGCAAGCAAAAATGGAGGCTCTAACTGCTAGGATAAATGAGGCCAAAGAGAGAATTAGTGATATAGAAGAACAAATGATGGAAAATAAAGAAGCTGAGAAAAAGATAAACAACTATTGGATCACGGGGGCAGAATTCGAGACATATGTGATACCATAAGACGAAACAACATTAGAATAATTGGGATCCCAGAAGAAGAAGAAAGAGAGAGAGGGGCAAATTATAGTAGAGACCTTCCCTAATTTGGGGAAGGAAAAAGGCATCAAAATCCAGGAGGCACAGAGAACCCCTCTCAAAATCAGTAAAAATAGGTCAACACCCTGACATCTAATAGTAAAACTTAGGAGTCTCAGAGACAAAGAGAAAATCCTGAAAGCAGCTCGGGAGAAGAGATCTGTAATGTACAATGGTTGAAACATTAGATTGGCAAGAGACCTATCCATAGATACTTGGCAGGCCAGAAAGGACAGGCATGATATATTCAGAGCACTAAATGAGAAAAATATGCCGCCAAGAATACTATATCCACCTAAGCTGCCATTAAAAATAGAGGAGAGGTAAAAAGCTTCCAGGACAAACAAAAACTAAAGGAATTAGCAAACACAAAACCAGCCCTACTAAATATTGAAAGGGGTCCTCTAAGCAAAGAGAGAGCCTAAAGGCAACATAGACCGGAAAGGGACAGAGACAATTACAATAACAGTCACCTTACAGGCAATACAATGGCACTAAATTCCTATCTTTCAATAGTTACCCTGAATGTAAATGGGCTAAATGCCCCAATCAAAAGACACAGGCTATCAGATTGGATAAAAAAAAAAAAAAAAAAAAAAAAAAAAAAA
>NW_025412620.1:0-189 GCF_002201575.2 Neomonachus schauinslandi | reverse complement strand
CAATATGCTGTCTACAGGAGGCTCATTTTAGATGCAAACACCACCAGACAGAATGTGATCGGTGGAGAACCACTTGTCATGCTAGTGGACATGAGAAGAAAGGTGGAGTAGCCATCCTTATATCAGACATACTAGATAGTGGACCAGAGTATAATAATGATAAAGAAGGACAGTATATCATAATAAAGG
>NW_025412619.1:0-3024 GCF_002201575.2 Neomonachus schauinslandi | reverse complement strand
ATGGACACCAAAAGAAAGCTGGGGTGGCAATCCTTATATCAGACAAATTAGATTTTAAACCAAAGACTGTAATAAGAGATGAGGAAGGACACTATGGCCTACTTAAAGGGTCTATCCAACAAGAAGATCTAACAATTGTCAATATCTATGACCCTAACATGGGAGCAGGCAATTATATAAGGCAATTAATAAAAAAAGCAAAGAAACACATCAAAAACAATACAATAATAGTGGGGGACTTTAACACCCCCCTCACTGAAATGGACAGATCATCCAAGGAAAAGATCAACAGGGAAATAAAGACTTTAAATGACACACTGGACCAAATGGACTTCACAGACCTATTCAGAACATTCCATCCCAAAGCAACGGAATACACATTCTTCTCTAGTGCCCATGGAACATTCTCCAGAATCGATCACATCCTAGGTCATAAATCAGGTCTCAACCAGTACCAAAAGATTGGGATCATTCCCTGCCTATTTTCAGACTACAATACTTTGAAACTAGAACTCAATCACAAGAGGAAAGTCGGAAAGAACTCAAATACATGGAGGCTAAAGAGCATCCTACTGAAGAATGAATGGGTCAACCAGGAAATTAAAGAAGAATTAAAAAAATACATGGAAACCAATGAAAATGAAAACACAACTATTCAAAATCTTTGGGATGCAGCAAAGGCAATCCTAAGAGGAAAGTATATACCAATACAAGCCTTTCTCAAGAAACAAGAAAGGTCTCAAGTACACAACCTAACCCTACACCTAAAGGAGCTGGAGAAAGAAGAGCAAATAAAGCCTAAACCCAGTGGGAGAAGAGAAATAATAAAGATCAGAGCAGAAATCAATGAAATAGAAACTAAAGGAACAGTAGAACAGATCAACGAAACTAGGAGCTGGTTCTTTGAAAGAATTAACAAGATTGATAAACCTCTGGCCAGACTTATCAAAAAGAAAAGAGAAATGACCCAAATCAACAAAATCATGAATGAAAGAGGAGAGATCACAACCAACACCAAAGAAATACAAACAATTATACGAACATATTATGAGCAACTCTATGCCAGCAAATTAGATAACCTGGAAGAAATGGAGGCATTCCTAGAGAAGTATCAACTACCAAAACTGAACCAGGAAGAAATAGAAAACCTGAACAGACCTATCACCACTAAGGAAATTGAAGCAGTCATCAAAAATCTCCCAACAAACAAGAGCCCAGGGTCAGATGGCTTCCCAGGGGAATTCTACTGAACATTTCAAGAAGAATTAATACCTATTCTTCTGAAAATGTTCCAAAAAATAGAAATGGAAGGAAAACTTCCAAACTCATTTTATGAGGCCACCATTACCTTGATCCCAAACCCAGACAAAGACCCCATCAAAAAGGAGAATTACAGACCAATATCCCTGATGAACATGGATGCAAAAATTCTCACTAAAATACTAGCCAATAGGATCCAACAGTACATTAAAAGGATTATTCACCACGACCAAGTGGGATTTATCCCTGGGCTGCAAGCTTGGTTCAACATCCGCAAATCAATCAATGTGAAACGATACATTAACAAAAGAAAGAACAAGAATCATATGAGCCTCTCAATAGATGCAGAAAAAGTATTTGACAAAGTACAGCATCCTTTCTTGATCAAAACTCTTCAGAGTATAGGCATAGAGGGTACATACCTCAATATCATAAAAGCCATCTATGAAAAACCTACAGCGAGTATCATTCTCAATGGGGAAAAACTGAGAGCTTTCCCCCTAAGGTCAGGAACACGGCAGGGATGTCCACTATCACCACCGGTATTCAACATAGTATTAGAAGTCCTAGCCACAGCAATCAGACAACAAAAAGAAATAAAAAGCATACAAATCAGTAAAGAAGAAGTCAAACTCTCACTCTTTGCAGATGATATGATACTTTATGTGGAAAACCCAAAAGACTCCACCCCAAAACTGCTAGAACTCATACAGGAATTCAGTGAAGTGGCAGGATATAAAATCAATGCACAGAAGTCAGTGGCATTCCTATACACCAACAACAAGACAGAAGAAAGAGAAATTAAGGAGTCGATCCCATTTATAATTGCACCCAAAACCATAAGATACCTAGGAATAAATCTAACCAAAGAGACAAAGGATCTGTACTCAGAAAACGATAAAATACTCATGAAAGAAATTGAGGAAGACACAACGAAATGGAAAAACGTTCCATGCTCATGGATTGGAAGAACAAATATTGTGAAGATGTCAATGCTACCTAGAGCAATCTACACATTCAATGCACCCCCATCAAAATACCACCAACTTTTTTCAAAGAAATGGAACAAATAATCCTAAAATTTGTATGGAACCAGAAAAGACCCCGCATAGCCAGAGGAATGTTGAAAAAGAAAAGCAAAGCTGGTGGCATCACAATTCCGGCCTTCCAGCTCTATTACAAAGCTGTCATCATCAAGACAGTATGGTACTGGCACAAAAACAGACACATAGATCAATGGAACAGAATAGAGAGCCCAGAAATGGACCCTCAACTCTATGGTCAACTCCTCTTTGACAAAGCAGGAAAGAATGTCCAATGGAACAAAGACAGTCTCTTCAACAAATGGTGTTGGGAAAATTGGATAGCCACATGCAGAAGAATGAAACTGGACCATTTCCTTACACCACATGCAAAAATAGACTCCAAATGGTTGAAAGACCTCAATGTGGGACAGGAGTCCATCAAAATCCTAAAGGAGAACACAGGCAGCAACCTCTTTGACCTCAGCCACAGCAACTTCTTCCTAGAAACATCACCAAAGGCAAGGGAAGCAAGGGCAAAATGAACTATTGGGACTTCATCAAGATAAAAAGCTTTTGCAAAGCAAAGGAAACAGTCAACAAAACCAAAAGACAACCGACAGAATGGGAGAAGATATTTGCAAATGACATATCCGATAAAGGGCTAGTATCCAAAATCTATAAAGAACTCATCAAACTCAACACCCAAAGAACAAAGAATCCAATCAAGAAATGGGCAGAA
>NW_025412618.1:0-3025 GCF_002201575.2 Neomonachus schauinslandi | reverse complement strand
GCAGTCAATCACTCCCATCTCCCCAGTCTCTGGCTGCACCCTGTGATCACTCGGCATGTGATGGAGCTTTTCTATCTCTGGCACCTGAACCCGGGTGGAGTCTCCGAACCCAGCAGATTCCTGAGGTGGCTCCTGCGCTGCTCCTTCCGGGGGAGGAAGAGGAGTCTCCCCAGATCTGCCACTTGTTGGGTCCCTGCTGGAGGAGCAGTGGCCCAACTGTGCCCCAGATCACAGTTTATGGCAACCCTGAGCTGAGAGCTGACTCCTTGGCTCTGTCTCTGCAGCCAGCTTCCCCGCTCCAATACCTGGGAGCTTGGCCGCACTCAGGCACCCCCGGTCTTTCTGTGACTCCGAGGGTCTTGAGACCACACTGTCCCACAAGGGTTCCACCCCCCACTTGGCCACTGGAGCAACGTCCCTCAGCGGAGCCGACTTCTCAAAGTTCCAATTTTGTGCTCGGCTGCTCTATCACTTGCCAGAAGCGGCCAACGGAAACCCCTCCCCCGCCATCTATCCTCCCAAATATCACCTCGGATTCACTTCTCCACACGTCCTACCTTCCAGAAAGCAGTGGCTTTTCTGTTCAGAGAGTTGCTGCTATTCTTCTCTTCCATATCCTGTTGAGTTCGTAGATGTTCAGAGTGGTTTGATCCCTATCTAGCTGATTTCCTAGGACCAGACAAAATTTTGATCTCCTACTCCTCCGCCATCTTGCTCCTCCGCTGCAATCTATCTTATTTAGTGAATGGTTTATTATGGGACTCAGTCTGTTTTCTTAAGTTATTTTCTTCATTGTTGATTTCAAGGTTCTTGTATATTTAGAACACAATTGTTTTTCACATATATCCTTTGGAAAGAGATCCTGTTTTTCAAGATTTTCTGAGTCTGGAGCTTGCTGTTTATTTTTGAGTTTTTCCTTTCAGAGATCATAAGATTTTCATTTTAGTAAATTTCAGCTTATCGATTTTTTTTTACAAATAACGTATGCCTCGGGATTGGGGCCGGCCTGGCTAGTGAGCTTCGCTGCCGGAGGTGGGGCTGCAGTTACCTCCACGACTGCCCCTGGTCCCTGGCCCCTGAGGCATGGTGTGTGGGGCAACATTGAAACAGCCCAGGGAGTTCGAGGCTGGGCTGTGGAATCCTGCTTCCCCAAAGTGGCGGTGCTGTGCCCCTCTGCCCGACCCCACCCCACCCCAACTAGAACAAACTTTTCAGAACATAAAACAAGAATATAGTCCTTATCAGAGGTGGAGACATTTAGAAGTTGTTCTGAATCAGAGTGAAGCTTGTACTTCAGAAAGTCAGCCTCTTTCCTCAGCACTCACAGCCCCTAGTTCTCCAGGTTCCTCCAGGATGAAGAAGGGCCAGCCCTCTTTTCCCCTCTGACAAGTCAGAATAATATGTGAGCATCTCTTAAAAGACTATGAAGAGAAAATTCAGGAGGAGTATGAGCAAATCCTCAATACCAAACTAGCAGAACAATAGGAACCTCTTGTGAAATGCGCACATGATCAGATTATGTGACGATATGGGACAAGACCAACAAGCTATGTGTCCTGAAGCTTTCTTGCAATTTGGCATCCTGCAAACATGGAAGCGTTTCTTCAGGTGCATTTCATACAAGTTGGAAGACCTTAAAACTTTCTGGTTGCCACAAGCATATCTTTTTTCTGCTCATCCAATAAACAGCTGTGCCGTACTGTGATAGATTTTCCAAACAAAAATACCTGGAGCAGCAGGTTAGCAAAATATGCCCTCAGTGGCACTCAACAAATGGGGTTTCCCCAAGCACGGTTCTGTAAGAAGTGTGTGTGACTGTGTGTGTATATGTTTGTGTGTGTGTGTGTGTGTGTATTTTAAATTATTATGTATATTGTGCAAATATTTTTTTTGATCTTGGGGATTCTGGCTGTGAATTTGATGCATGACAATTATACTTAAAAACATTTGCTTGGTCCACAGAAGATCATTAATGTTTTGTGACCATATAAGTTGTCACGGTGGATTGTTTTACGTTGTAGGTGATATTGTTAAATACAGGGACTCTTTCCAGGCACAGAATATGAATCATAAATTAGGATGGACATTAGGGGTGATTATGAGGACGTAGCAAAAGTCTGTGGTCCTAGGTCTACAAATGCGTGGTGAGGAATTAGGACAAACTGGAGACGGGCCGTTTGACACATGGACTCTGCCTAGCTGTGTTGAAAAATACTTTGATTCCAATCCTTCAAATACCCATGTGGAGTCTGTGCTCACCTCATTCACACAGAGAGCTCCTGGACACAGAACCACTAAAAAGAAAAGGTCTCCCTGCAGCAGGAGCATGAGGGTTTGCTTGGGAGCACGACACAGGTGAGTGCGGGGCTGGGCCAGCCCCTGGTGGCACTGCTACTTGGGAGGAGCCCCTCTGCCTTTGTATCAGTTATTAAAAACAGAATTTGGACCCTTTGGTCAGGCTCCCCCAAATTCTTCTAAGAAGTGAGCATGTTCAACGGCTTGAGCTTTGTTTTGGCAACCCCCTGCCCAAAGTTGCTTAAGGACTGTTCTTCACCTTGTTTCCAAGGCTGTGCAACAGAAAGTAGCCTCTGTTTTGAGGAGGTGGAAGTTAAGTATACATTTATTTTTGACTGTGACATGTTTAGGACCCCATTTTACAAAATACCTTGTTTCCTTTATTATTGTTTCTAGAAAGGAAAGTTCTATTAAAATTGTCCTAGTTTGAATAGAGAACAGTTTTATTTATTTATTTATTTTTTAAAGATTTTATTTATTTATTTGAGAGAGAGAATGAGATAGAGCATGAGAGTGGACAGGGTCAGAGGGAGAAGCAGATTCCCCGCTGAGCAGGGAGCCCGATGCAGGACTCGATCCCGGGATTCCAGGATCATGACCTGAGCCGAAGGCAGTCGCTTAACCAACTGAGCCACCCAGGCGCCTGAGAACAGTTTTATGAATTAGGGCTTATTCTAAAATTCTGAGTTTAATTCAAGTGTATGCCAGTACCTTCCAAAGTAAGGTAATA
>NW_025412617.1:493-3026 GCF_002201575.2 Neomonachus schauinslandi | reverse complement strand
GCCCAGGACTTCTCGGATTCCTCTGCTGTTTTTCAGTGGGTTTACTTTGCCAGTTCACAACTCAGAAGTGTAAAGACAGGAGAAGGAAGCCCTTCTCTTTCCCGTTTCCCCAGCCTACTGCGAGGGTTAGCCGCCGTTGAGTTTTGTCGTCTTTCCAGCCTTTTTCCTCTAATGACGATGACATCAGACACTGACGTAGTGCTCTCTATGGGCAGCGCTGCGCCTGCTCCGCACGGTGTGTCGGGCGGACCCTGCGGAGGGACGCCCAGCGCAGTCCGAGAAGCCGCCCGAAGTCCTGCCACCCCGCCGTCCGAGTCGGCGGTGCCACTTTACAGTCCCACAGCCCTTCCCGCAGATCTGCAGCAGCACTGACTTCCCGAGCGTTCGAATCCTCGCAGCACTGACGCTCGACAGAACGAGGAGAAAGCACGCACGAAGACCGAAGCACCATCTTCTATAGTCGGACGCAGCGTTTGGACGATCGAAGATGACTCTCGAATGGTATCTTGGAATCCCAGGAAAGGCATGTGAGTTCCAGTGAGGGGCGTGCTGGTAAAGGTCAATTTCAGTGCTGTGAATACCCCCCCCGTGGCCGATTTCACACTACCGGTGTGACATCGTTAAACACGGCGTTGGTAAGAGAGAAGCACAGTTTGTTCTCATGACCAGCAAGAACCGGTCGCAGCACACCCCTGAGGGGCAGAAAATCCCCCGAGGAAGTGACATTTAGGCTCAATTCTGAAGGGGTATCAACCAAGCAACAGCCCGGGAGAAAAGCATTCTAGGCTGAGGAAGAGCTTGTGAAGACAAAAACCAAGGCCAGAACGAGCCTGCCGTAATTGAGGGAGGGAAAGGCTTGGTTGCCAAAGCTCTGAGAGCTAAGGGCAAAGCATACTGGGGTTAGGTTCCGGTGACAGCTGGTGTACACCAGCGTAAGTACTGTTCAGAGAGGTGAGCACCGCACACACCACGCTCTGGGGATGAAGAGTCCAGATCCAGGCAACATGAGAAGAAAAAGAATCGATGGGTTTTTATCAGAACAATTCATGAAAGCTGAAGGATTGGTAGGAGGGGGCGCCTGGGGGGCTCAGTCAGTTAAGCGTCTGCCTTTGGCTCAGGTCATGGTCCCAGGGTCCTGGGATCGAGCCCCGCATCGGGCTCCCTGCTCGGCGGGAAGCCTGCTTCTCCCTCTCCCACTTCTGCTTGTGTTCCCTCTCTTGCTATGTCTCTCTCTGTCAAATAAATAAAATCTTAAAAAAAATTGTCCAAGCAGAGTGAATTAAAATAAATCCACATCGGGGCACCTGGGTGGCTCAGTCTTTAAGCGTCTGCCTTCAGCTCAGGTCATGGTCCCAGGGTCCTGGGATCGAGCCCCGCGTCGGGCCCCCTGCTCGGCGGGGAGCCTGCTTCTCCCTCTCCTGCTCCCCCTGCTCGTGTTGCCTCTCTCGCTGTGTCTCTCTCTGGCAAATAAATAAAATCTTTATAAAAATAAATAATTGGTAGGAGATGGTTTGACCTGTGAGGAGAAATAGAGAAGACTCAAGGTTTGTGATACGGCTTGAAGACAGTGGGAGGTGAGAGGATGGACAAGAGGGGGATTGAATAGCTGTGTTTGAGAACCGGCAAGCATGGACACACAAGATGACAAGGATGAGCGAAGTAACAAAAGATGTCTTCTCAGAACCAGTACATTGCACAAGGACAATTCTACTGACCCACTATTAGAAAAGCAGATAGGGCGCCTGGGTGGCTCAGATGGTTAAGCGTCTGCCTTCGGCTCAGGTCGTGATCCCGGGGTCCTGGGATCGAGCCCCGCATCGGGCTCCCTGCTCAGCGGGAAGCCTGCTTCTCCCTCTGCCTCTCTCTGTCTGTCTCTTGTGAATAAATAAAATCTTTAAAAGAAAAGAAAAGAAAAGCAGATAGTTTGAATAATTTTTTTCCAAAGACAAACTTGTTTCTTCGTAGCCGTGTTTTCCATACTTCAGCTTTTTCGTTGCCTTTTCACAGCCCTTTCAGTGTGGTGTCAGGAGGGCAGCCTCAGGGCTGTCTTAAAGATCCATACCTCATCAAAAGAATGAAACCAGACATTTATAGTCCCAATTTATGTCTTCCTGAAACTGGCTTGTCAGAGAAATCACAAATAGGGTCCCAGAAGATTTGAATACTGTCGTTAATAAAGCCCAGAATGTGTCTCAGTGAAAGAGAGCGAGTGTGTGTGTGTGTGTGTGGTGTGGGGGGATGTGTGTGTATGTGTGTGGGGGTGTGAGGAGGAGTGTGGTATGGGGGGTGTGGGGGTTGGGTTGGGGTGGTGGAAGGGTGTGTGTGGTGTGATGTGTGGGGGGTGGTATGTGTGATGTGTGTGTGGTATGATGTGTGTATTGTGGGTATGATGTAGGTGTGGTGTGGTAGTGTGTATGATTGTGTGGTAGTGGGGTGTATGATGTTAACGTGTGATGTGTGGTATTTGTGTGGTATATGTATGATGTGTATGGTGTATGTGTGGTGTACATATGTGGTGTGTGTGTGTGTGTGT
>NW_025412617.1:0-393 GCF_002201575.2 Neomonachus schauinslandi | reverse complement strand
GTGTATGTGGTGTGGGTGTGTTTGTGGGTGGTATTTGTCTATGTGATGTGTGTGCTGTATGTGGTGTGCATGGTGTGTGTAGTGTGTGGTATGTGTGTCTGTGGTGTGATGGGGGTCTGGGGGTGTGGTGTGTATGGTGTGATATGTGATGTGTGTATGTGGTATGGTGTACGTGGTGTGTGTGTATGTGAGGTGTGGTGCGCGTGGTGTGTGTGCGTGTGTGTCGGGCCCATGGGGATACCTTTCCACCGTGGTGTGTACGTGGTGTGTGGGTGTGTGTACGTGGTGTGTGTGGTTGTGGTGTGCGTGGTGTGTGTGTGTGTGTGTGTGTGTCGGGCCCATGGGGATACCTTTCCACCGTGGTGTGTACGTGGTGTGTGTGTGTGTACGTGG
>NW_025412616.1:0-3026 GCF_002201575.2 Neomonachus schauinslandi | reverse complement strand
ACAATTGTTTGTATTTCTTTGATGTTGGTTGTGATCTCTCCTCTTTCGTTCATGATTTTGTTGATTTGGGTCATTTCTCTTCTCTTTTTGATAAGTCCTGCCAGGGGTTTATCAATCTTGTTAATTCTTTCAAAGAACCAGCTCCTAGTTTCGTTGATCTGTTCTACTGTTCTTTTAGTTTCTATTTCATTGATTTCTGCTCTGATCTTTATTATTTCTCTTCTCCTGCTGGGTTTCGGCTTTATTTGCTGTTCTTTCTCCAGCTCCTTTAGGTGTAGGGTTAGGTTGTGTACTTGAGACTTTTCTTGTTTCTTGATAAAGGCTTGTATTGCTATATACTTTCCTCGTAGGACTGCCTTTGCTGCATCCCAAAGATTTTGAATCGTTGTGTTTTCATTTTCATTGGTTTCCATGTATTTTTTTAATTCTTCTTTAATTTCCTGGTTGACCCATTCATTCTTCAGTAGGATGCTCTTTAGCCTCCATGTATTTAAGTTCTTTCTGACTTTCCTCTTGTGATTGAGTTCTAGTTTCAAAGCATTGTGGTTTTAAAATAGGCAGGGAATGATCCCAATCTTTTGGTACTGGTTGAGACCTGATTTATGACCTAGGATGTGATCTATTCTCGAGAATGTTCCATGGGCACTAGAGAAGAATGTGTATTCCGTTGCTTTGGGGTGGAATGTTCTGAATAGGTCTGTGAAGTCCATTTGGTCCAGTGTGTCATTTAAAGTCTTTATTTCCTTTGTGATCTTTTGCTTAGATGATCTGTCCATTTCAGTGAGGGGGGTGTTAAACTCCCCCACTATTATTGTATTGTTGTCGATGTGTTTCTTTGCTTTTGTTATTAATTGCCTTATATAATTGGCTGCTCCCATGTTAGGGGCATAGATATTTACAATTGTTAGATCTTCTTGTTGGATAGATCCTTTAAGTAGGATATAGTGTCCTTCCTCATCTCTTATTACAGTCTTTGGTTTAAAATCTAATTTGTCTGATATAAGGATTGCCACCCCAGCTTTCTTTTGGTGTCCATTAACATGGTAAATGGTTTTCCACCCCCTCACTTTCAATCTGGGGGTGTCTTTGGTTCTAAAATGAGTCTCTTGCAGACAGCATATCGATGGGTCTTGTTTTTTAATCCAGTCTGATAGCCTGTGTCTTTTGATTGGGGCATTGAGCCCATTTACATTCAGGGTAACTATTGAAAGATAGGAATTTAGTGCCATTGTATTGCCTGTAAGGTGACTGTTACTGTATATTGTCTGTGTTCCTTTCTGGTCTGTGTTGCTTTTAGGCTCTCTCTTTGCTTAGAGGACCCCTTTCAAGATTTCCTGTAGGGCTGGTTCTGTGTTTGCAAATTCCTTTAGTTTTTGTTTGTCCTGGAAGCTTTTTCTCTCTCCTTCAATTTTCAATGACAGCCTAGCTGGATATAATATTCTTGGCTGCATATTTTTCTCATTTAGTGCTCTGAATATATCCTGCCAGTCCTTTCTGGCCTGCCAGGTCTCTGTGGATAGGTCTGTTGCCAATCTAATGTTTCTACCCTTGTAGGTTACATATCTCTTCTCCTGAGCTGCCTTCAGGATTTTCTCTTTGTCTATGAGACTCGTAAGTTTTACTATTAGATGTTGGGGTGTTGACCTATTTTTATTGATTTTGAGAGGGGTTCTCTGTGCTTCCTGGATTTTCATGCCTGTTTCCTTTCCCAAATTAGGAAAGTTCTCTGCTATAATTTGCTCCATTATACCTTCTGCCCCTCTCTCCCTTTCTTCTTCTTCTGGGATCCCAATTATCCTCATGTTGTTTTGTCTTATGGTATCACTTATCTCTCGAATTCTGCCCTCGTGATCCAGTAGTTGTTTCTCTCTCTTTTTCTCAGCTTCTTTATTTTCCATCATTTCATCTTCTATATTACTGATTCTCTCTTCTGCCTCATTTATTCTAGCAGTTAGTGCCCCCATTTTTGATTGCACCCTTTAATAGCCTTTTTGATTTCTACTTGGTTGGATTTTAGTTCTTTTACTTCTCCAGAAAGCGTTTCTCTAATAACTTCCATATTTTTTTCAAGCCCAGCTAGTATCTTTAAAGTGATGATTCTGAACTCTAGATCTGACATCGTACTAATGTCCGTATTGAGTAGGTCCCTGGCAGTCGGTACTACCTCTTGTTCTTTTTGTTGAGGTGATTTTTTTCCGTCTTGTCATTTTGTGCAGAGGAGAATAGATTAATGAGAGAACAAAATGCTAGCAGAGTAACAACGTCCCCAGAAAATATACTCTAAATAAATCAGAAAAGACCTGAAGCAGTGGGAAAAGAAAGGGAAAGAGAGAAAAAAGAAAAAGAAAAAAAAAGAAAAAGATAAAGATAAAAACAAAGACAAACAAAACAAAACAAAACAACAACAACAAAAAAACAGAATGTGATCAAATATGATCAGGCTGGTATATAGATCAGTGCCACACACTAGATTTTGGGTGTATTTTGGTCTTTTAGAAGAAAGTTCCTCCCAAAATTTTACAGAAAGAAAAACTTATATATGCACAAAAATAAGGGTGGATATGATGAAAGGATGGAATATGACTGTAAAGTTGGAAATTATAAAAAATTTTATAAAAGGAATTGATAAGAAGTTTGAAAAAAGAAAGAAGAAGATTTAAAAAAAGAAAAAAGAAAAGAAAAAAAAAGGGGAGAGAATGTGATCAGACAGGGGAATAGAAAACACCATATACTAGAGATTTAGGGTATATTTTAATCTGTTAGAAGAAACTATCTCAAAATTTTAAAGAGAGAACAACTTATATATATAAGCCAAAAATACGGGTAACTACTATGAAGGGATAGAATATGACTCTAAAAATGGAAAATAAAAATGTTTTTTTAAAAAAAGGGATTGATAAGATGTTGGTTGAAAAAGTGAAAAAGAAAAATTCAAAGAAAAAAAACAGTTAAAAAAAATTAACTTTGAAAGACTAAAGGATCATGGTAAAAAAGCCATGAATTCTATGTGCAGTATTCCCCCAGCG
>NW_025412615.1:0-3026 GCF_002201575.2 Neomonachus schauinslandi | reverse complement strand
GAACCAGGAAAGACCCCGAATAGCCAAAGGAATGTTGAAAAAGAAAACCAAAGCTGGTGGCATCACAATTCCGGACCTCAAGCTCTATGACAAAGCCGTAATCATCAAGACAGTACGTTACTGGCACAAAAACAGACACATCGGCCAATGAAACAGAACAGAGAACCCAGAAACATACCCTCAACTCTATGGTCAACTAATCTTTGAAAAGCAAGAAAGAACAGCCAAGGGAAAAAAGACAGTCCCTTCAACAAATGGTGTTGGGAAAAGTGGACAGTCACATGCAGAAGAATGAAACTGGACCATTTTCTTACACCATACACAAAAATGGACTCAAAATGGATGTAAGACCTAAATGTGAGACAGGAACCCATCAAAATCCTGGAGGAGAACACAGGCAGCAACTTCTGTGACCTGGGCCGCAGCAACTTCTTGCTAGACACATCTCCAAAGCCAAGGGAAACAAAGACTTCATCAAGATAAAAAGCTTTTGCACAGCAAAGGAAGCGGTCAACAAAAACAAAAGATGACTGACAGAATGGGAGAAGATATTTGCAAATGACATGTCAGATAAAGGGCTAGTATGCAAAATCTATATAGAAAGAACTTATCACACTCAACACCCAAAGAACAAATAATCCAGTCAAGAAACGGATGGAAGACGTGAACAGACATTTCTCCAAAGAAGACATTCAAATGGTCAACAGACACTTGAAAAAATGCCCAACATCACTCGGCATCAGGGAAATAAATACAAATCAAAACCACAATGAGATATTAGCTCACACCTGCTGGAATGGCTAAAATGAACAAGTCGGGAAACAACAGATGTTGGCAGGGATGCAGACAATGGGGAACCCTCTTACACTGCTGGTGGGAATGCAAGCTGGTACAGCCAGTCTGGAAAACAGTGTGGAGGTTCCTCAAAAAGTTGAAAATAGAGCTACCCAACGACCCAGCAATTGCACTACTAAGGATTTACCCCAAAGATACAAATGTAGTGACCCGAGGGGCACCTGCATCCCAATGTTTACAGCAGTTTTATGTATTTGAGAATGAGAGCTAGAGAGGGAGAGAGTGCACGAGTGGGGGGAAGGGCCGAGGGAGAGGGAGTAGCAGACTCTCACTGAGCAGAGAGCCTGAAGCGGAGCTCTGTCCCAGCACCCTGGAATCATACCTGAGCTGAAGATAGACACTTAACTGACTGAGCCACCAAGGCACCCCTCAGTACCCTACTTTAGACCCCATTTTGGGCATTGAATGAAAGGATACCTTTTATAAGAAAGGTCTAAGGAAGAACATTCTAGATGGGAATACTTGTAATATACAGTTGATCCTTGACCAACATGTGTTTGAACGGTACAGGTCTACTCTACTTACACACGGACTTTTTTTGATACTGCATTGGAGTGTCTTTTCTCTTACATTTTTCTTAATAACATTTTTGTTCTAGCTTATTTTATTGTGAGGATATAGTATATAGTACCTGCGATGTACAAAACACGTGTTAATGGATTATTTAACGTTATGGGTAAGGCTTCCAGAAGATAGAGAATTTAAGTCGAACTAGGCTATTAGTAGCTTAGTTTTTTAGACTCCATGCATAAGTGAAATCATATGGTATTTGCCTTTCTCTGAGTTATTTCACTTCGCAAAATACTGGGTCTACCAATGTTGTCACAAATGGCAAGATCCCATTCTTTTTTATAGCTGAGTAATATTTCACTATATACATATAACACATCTTCTTTATCCATTCGTCTATTGATGGACACTGAGGTTGCTTCCATACTCTCGTTATTGTAAATCATGTTTCAAAAAACACAGGGGTCCATACAACTTTTCGAATTAGTGTTTTCATTTTCTTTGGGTAAATACTCAGTAGTGGAAGTATTGAATTGTATCGTATTTTTATTTTTAATTTTTTGAGGAACCATAACACTTTTTGACAGTAACATTATATTCAGGATTTATAAAACGAATAATCTGACAACATTACTAGACAGGCCTTGTAAAATTAATAACTCAATACCACTTGATGGGAGAAACTTTTATTGAAGCAATTTGATAATACCATTAACAAATACTATGTAAAATATAAACCACTTTTTCATATGACGTGACTTAAGGAACTACCAATGTAATGTTATTATCTTTTCCCCAAAAGCTCTTTTCCTAAATATTTACTTCTGTGACCTTTGTTTATTTCAAGGTAAGAATTGTGCTTAGTAGAAATAGCTTGAAGTCCATTAATAAATAGAACACATCTGCAATTTTATTTATACTTTTCCATTTATCAAAAATATAGGCGGGTAAGAAAATTATACACAGAAAAACAATGTACCAATGTATCGGCAAATTTTAATTTGAAGAATTATTAACTAGAAGGATTTTCTCATAACTGTTAGTTTTCAAACTATGCCCATAGTAATCTAACGTTCCACTGGGGACAAAGCAGGATTGAGGGACAAGGAAGTCTACAGGTGTAGTCTCATCTCTCCTTTAGCTAAACAGCTCTACCTGTCTCTGTTTTATATAATACAGTTTAATGCAAAAAAAAAAAAATTCAAGTTCTATTCTTTGGAAAAAAAGTTTTTCCAAAGGTATAAAAGTCACTCACTTCGTCAAAGTCCCTAATTTTACATAAGAGACAAAAAGGCCCCAGAGAGACTGCAGTTTGCCTGAGGTCAAAAAACCACCTAGCTGGAAGCCAGGAATGTGATTTAGGTCTTCCTGAGCCTAGAGTTTTATGCCAGTTACTTCCTCATATTCAGGAACAATGCATGCATTTTTAACTATAACTCAGAGAATATGAATACATAAAACTTTGTCATGTGGCTCAATAATGTTCAGGCATTAGGCACAAAATAGCTTTCTAACTAAATTATACATTTTAACATCATGAACAAAAAGAAAGGAACAGAAGTTATCTTAACTCCTTTTAGTAACAGTCAACATATGCAATTTATAAGCATAAATTTTTTTAACCAAAGGACAAGGAACTTGAAGGAGAAAATCTTTAGTTG
>NW_025412614.1:0-3027 GCF_002201575.2 Neomonachus schauinslandi | reverse complement strand
TTTTTTTATTCTTATGTTAATCCCCATACATTACATCATTAGTTTTAGATGAAGTGTTCCATGATTCATTGTTTGTGCATAACACCCAGTGCTCCATGCAGAATGTGCCCTCCTCAATACCCACCACCAGGCTAACCCACCCTCCCACCCCCCTCCCCTCTAGAACCCTGTTTGTTTTTCAGAATCCATCATCTCTCATGGTTCATCTACCCCTCCGATTTCCCCCGCTTCATTCTTCCCCTCCTGCTACCTTCTTCTTCTTCTTCTTTTTTTTCTTAACACATATTGCATTATTTGTTTCAGAGGTACAGATCTGAGATTCAACAGTCTTGCACAATTCACAGTGCTTACCAGAGCACATAGCCTCCCCAGGGTCTATCACCCAGTCACCCCATCCCTCCCACCCCACCCCCCACTCCAGCAACCCTCAGTTTGTTCCCTACAATTAAGAATTCCTCATATCAGTAAGATCATATGATACATGTCTTTCTCTGTTTGACTTATTTCGCTCAACATAATACCCTCCAGTTCCATCCACGTTGTTGCAAATGGCAAGATCTCATTCCTTTTGATGGCTGCATAATATTCCATCGTATATATATACGACATCTTCTTTATCCATTCATCTGTTGATGGACATCTTGACTCTTTTCACAGTTTGGTTATTGTGGACATTGCTGCTATAAACATTGGGGTGCACGTACCCATTCGGATCTCTACTTTTGTATCTTTGGGGTAAATACCCAGTAGTGCAATTGCTGGATCATATGGTAGCTCTATTTTCAACTTTTTGAGGAACCTCCATACAGTTTTCCAGAGTGGCTGCACCAGCTTGCATTCCCACCAACAGTGTAGGAGGGTTCCCCTTTCTCCACATCCACGCCAACATCTGTCGTTTCCTGACTTGTTAATTTTAGCCATTCTGACTGGTGTGAGGTGGTATCTCATTGAGGTTTTGATTTGGATTTCCCTGATGCCGAGAGATATTGAGCACTTTTTCATGTGTCTGTTGGCCATTTGGATGTCTTCTTTGGAAAAATGTCTGTTCATGTCTTCTGCCCATTTCTTGATTGGATTCTTTGTTCTTTGGGTGTTGAGTTTGATGAGTTCTTTAAAGATTTTGGATACTAGCCCTTTATCTGATATGTCATTTGCAAATATCTTCTCCCATTCTGTCGGTTGTCTTTTGGTTTTGTTGTCTGTTTCCTTTGCTTTGCAAAAGCTTTTTATCTTGATGAAGTCCCAATAGTTCATTTTTGCCCTTGCTTCCCTTTGCCTTTCCCATTGCCTTTCCCATTGCCTTTCCCATTGCTTTGGCGATGTTTCTAGGAAGAAGTTGCTTCGGCTGAGGTCAAAGAGGTTGCTGCCTGTGTTCTGCTTTAGGATTTTGATGGAGTCCTGTCTCACATTGAGGTCTTTCAACCATTTGGAGTCTATTTTTGTGTGTGGTGTAAGGAAATGGTCCAGTTTCATTCTTCTGCATGTGGCTGTCCAATTTTCCCAACACCATTTGTTGAAGAGACTGTCTTTGTTCCATTGGACATTCTTTCTTGCTTTGTCAAAGATGAGTTGACCATAGAGTTGAGGGTCCACTTCTGGGCTCTCTATTCTGTTCCATTGATCTATGTGTCTGTTTTTGTGCCAGTACCATGCTGTCTTGATGATGACAGTTTTGTAATAGAGCTGGAAGTCCGGAATTGTGATGCCGCCGGCTTTGCTTTTCTTTTTCAACATTCCCCTGGCTATGCGGGGTCTTTTCTGGTTCCATACAAATTTTAGGATTATTTGTTCCATTGCTTTGAAAAAAGTGGATGGTATTTTGATGGGGATTGCATTGACTGTGTAGATTGCTCTAGGTAGCATTGACATCTTCACAATATTTGTTCTTCCAATCCATGAGCATGGAACGTTTTTCCATTTCTTTGTGTCTTCCTCCATTTCTTTCATGAGTATTTTATAGTTTTCTGAGTACAGATCCTTTGTCTCTTTGGTTAGATTTATTCCTAGGTATCTTATGGTTTTGGGTGCAATTGTAAATGGGATCGACTCCTTAATTTCTCTTTCTTCTGTCTTGTTGTTGGTGTATAGGAATGCCACTGACCTCTGTGCATTGATTTTATATCCTGCCACTTTACTGAATTCCTGGATGAGTTCTAGAAGTTTTGGGGTGGAGTCTTTTGGGTTTTCCACATAAAGTATCATATCATCTGCAAAGAGTGAGAGTCTGACTTCTTCTTTGCCAATTTGGATGCCTTTGATTTCTTTTTGTTGTCGGATTGCTGTGGCTAGGACTTCCAATACTATGTTGAATAGCAGTGGTGATAGTGGACATCCCTGCCGCGTTCCTGACCTTAGGGGGAAAGCTCTCAGTTTTTCCCCATTGAGAATGATATTCGCTGTAGGTTTTTCATAGATGGCTTTTATGATATTGAGGTATGTACCCTCGATCCCTATACTCTGAAGAGTTTTGATCAAGAAAGGATGCTGTACTTTGTCAAAAGCATTTTCTGCATCTATTGAGAGGATCATATGATTCTTGTTCTTTCTTTTGTTAATGTATTGTATCACGTTGATTAATTTGCGGATGTTGAACCAACCTTGCAGCCCAGGGATAAATCCCACTTGGTCATGGTGAATAATCCTTTTAATGTACTGTTGGATCCTATTGGCTAGCATTTTGGTGAGAATTTTTGCATCCATGTTCATCAGGGATATTGGTCTGTAATTCTCCTTTTTGATGGGGTCTTTGTCTGGTTTGGGGATCAAGGTAATGCTGGCCTCATAAAATGAGTTTGGAAGTTTTCCTTCCATTTCTATTTTTTGGAACAGTTTCAGAAGAATAGGTATTAATTCTTCTTTAAATGTTTGGTAGAATTCCCCTGAGAAGCCATCTGGCCCTGGGCTTTTGTTTTTTGGGAGATTTTTGATGACTGCTTCCATTTCCTTAGTGGTTATAGGTCTGTTCAGGTTTTCTATTTCATCCTGGTTCAGTTTTGGTAGTTGATACATCTCTAGGAATGCCTCCAT
>NW_025412613.1:0-3027 GCF_002201575.2 Neomonachus schauinslandi | reverse complement strand
AGTTGATCCCTGAAGAAATGTCCTGTTTGACTCACATAATGCTAAAACCAGGATATGACGAACGTAAAAGTGGCAGCTGCTGCATAATAGTCTTAAAGGAGAGAACGTATGCAAACTACCCAGGAATGCCTTCAATCCTGCCAGCCTATATTTTAGCAATAACCAATGCATCAAGAAAATCTGGCAATTACATAGGGGACAGAGTGAAATATATCCGCCCCTTAAAAAAAATCTTCCAAAAAGGGAAGACTAAATTCAACCTTTATGTTCTTGAAACCTTCAGATATATGATTTGGGATAAGTTACACGTGCAATCTAAGCTCCAGCTTAATCATCTATAAAAGGGGGATAATAATGTCTCTCTTATAGTGTTATTTATTGAGTTAAATTATACACTGAATAGGAAGCACTAGATATACCAAATATACATTTGCTTTCTTCTTTCTTTTTGCTCAAGCAGAGATTTGTTTTTTTTTTTAAATTTGATTGATAGATAGTAATGAGGGAAGGAAATAAAAAAAACCATACCTGGCAACAAATGCTTTCATAAAAGTTGGAGATCATCACAATGGTTTACTAATGACCCAAACATAACTATTCAGTATTACCTAAAGTGAATTAAATTAAAATCCTTAATTATAGTAGAATTCCCCAAAACAATATATAAAGGGTTTTTAAAATTTTATCTTTATACAGGTATTTACCAATAGATACAGTCAATGAAGTGAGACATGAGAAGAAAAAAAATATATATATTATATATGTATATATATGCATATATATGACTCATATATATATATGCATCAAAGGCTGGCAATTCTGGATAAGTTACTTAAATAAGAGAAAACAGCAATATTGACTAATAATGATATAAATAACAGCACTAACAATTATCAAAAGTATATTTATTGAAGAATTACTGAGTGATGTGCACTGTGCTTAAAGTGTATTTTCATGATTCTACTTAAATAGGACTAAGGAAAAACCCTCTATTACATAACTCAACAGCATCCTATACTTCACTGCAATCATTATAAACTTTCACTTCTTTAATTAATTAGTTGTAATACATTTTAAATTTTTATTGAAGTGGAATTAATTTTACTGGAGTGTACAAATGGAATCAAAAACATGAAAAATTTATAGTAATACAGTAAGATAGGTTAACCCAAAAAATCCACCCACCAAATGTTATAAAAATGGTCTAATAAAATGAGGAATGAAAGGGGAGAAGAGATCACGACTAACACCAAGGAAATAGAAAGAATTATTAGAAATTATTATCAACAACTATATGCCAATAAACTGAGCAATCTGGATGAAATGGAGGCCTTCCTGGAAACCTATAAGCTGCCAAGCCTGAAACAGGAAGAAACTGACAACCTGAATAGGCCAACAACCAGTAACGCGATTGAAGCAGTGATCCAAAACCTCCCAAAACACAAGAGTCCAGGGCCTGATGGATTCCCTGGGGAATTCTACCAAACATTCAAAAAAAATAATACCTATTCTCCTGACACTGTTTCAAAAAATAAGAAACAGAAGGAAAGCTTCCAGACTCATTCCATGAGGCCAGCATTACCTTAATCCCCAAACCAGGCAAAGACCCCATCAAAAAGGAGAATTTCAAACTGATATCCCTGATGAAATGGATTCCAAAATCCTCAACAAAATCCTAGCTAATAGGATCCAACAATACATTAAAAGGATCATTCACCACGACCAAGTGGGATTTATCCCCGCGATGCAAGGGTGGCTCAACATTCACAAGTCAATCAACGTGACAGACACATTAATAAGAGGTCTATATAAATAAATAGAATATTGTTCACCTGAGATAAGCAGCCCCTAATATTCATAGTTGACCAGGTATTATAAGAATACCTTGGTATTGCTTGGAGCTGAACTTGTTGTTCCTCTATTAAAGATACACAAGGTCACAGAAAGCCATGGTGACCATACAAATGGAAAAATGGGGCAAAAAGATGTCTGCATTCTATTCACTGTACACTGTGGATATGTTGGTTTATATGGCAAAGTAAAGTCCAGGTTACAGATGGAATTAAGGTTGCTAATCACTTGACTTTAAAATAGGGAGATTATGCAGGATAGCAATGTGAACCCAAACTAATCACGAGGGTCTTTAAATGTGGGAGCAGGAAACTGAAGGAATCAGAGAAATGACAGTGTGAGGTTTCAGCTCAATGTTCCTGACCTCAAAAGTCAGGGAAGGAAGGCACCAGCCATGGAGCTCAGGAGATATCTAGAAAGTGAAAAGGCAAGGAAATTATTCTATTCTAGATTTTCCAGAGGAAATGCAGCCTGACAATGACTAGATTTTAGCTCAGTGAGACCAATTTCAGACTTCTGACCACACGAAGTGTAAGGAAATAAACTGGTGTTTTGAAAGCTAATAAGCGTACAGTAATGTGTTCTATCAGCAATAGGAAACTAATACCATCAATATTGAATATTGAACACAGCAACTCTTTGACCATGATGGACCACGGCAAAAACAAGACCCTGCTCGATCCTGTGTGAACATAGACACAACACGAACATCACCCAAGTCAAAAAACTACTGAGCATTTCCCTTTCCTACAAATGAATGACTGTGGCTTTGTTACCAGTGACTGTGTTAGCCTTGCTCTGATAGGGTTCACCTATGTAAGAGTTATTAAGACAGCCAGTCATAGAATTCCTCATGCTTGCATGAGCAAGCATGGACATGCTTCTCTCAATTTAATACCAACGCAAACCCCACTTCCTAAAAGCCTTGCACAATCACCTAACACAAACCTCCCACAGTCCTGCTCCATCTGAATCTGCATCCCCATCTCCTCCCCAAACTTGCCCTCAGGGCCCTGCCCTTCCTTGGGACAGATGCGCCTTCATTGTCCACGTATTTGAAGGAATATCAGAAAAGAGACTTTAAACCATGTCTCATCCCACTCAGCTAGAATTGTCTTGCACTGTGCTATGCATTTTCCTAACTAGTCCTCCGGGTGTCCCCTTGGGCCTAACAGT
>NW_025412612.1:499-3028 GCF_002201575.2 Neomonachus schauinslandi | reverse complement strand
CATCTCTCTGTGCGCTCCTGTGTGTGCTTGCTCTCTGTACGAAGGTTCAAGGCCCCGGAAGCCGGACGCTGCTGTGTCCGATTACGCCTGCCCCCGCGGTGGCTGAACAGAGAACGCGTCTCCCGAAAACGTGCATGAGTCTTGGGAGGGGAGGCCTCTGAGCACCGAGGAGTAGAGGGAATGACCTGATGATGGGTCCGTCCCTGACCTGCGACTGAGGGGACACAGGACGGTCCCAGACATGGGACGCCGGACGATGGGGACCCTCCTGACGTGTGACTGAGGGGACACAGGACGGTCCCTGATGTGTGAGCCAGGACGATGGGGACTGTCCTGCCGTGTGACTGAGGTTGACGGAAGACGGTCTCTGAGCCGTGACCTGGGGGCACGGGGACAGCACTGGACTGTGACTGTGGAGCATGGGGACTGTCTCTGTGGCTGTCACGGAGCGGGGACGGGGTCCCGCTCAGCAGCATGAAGGGGCATCTCGCACGGCCGGTGAAGGGTCCCGCACGGCGGGTGAAGGGTCCCGCGGGGAGGCGGTATCAGACGCGTGCAGGACCAGGCTTGCTGACAGCGTGCTGTGGCAGACCGTGTGGTCTGTTCCCTGCACCCGTGGGCATGTGCGCTGTGCTCTGAGCGCCCCGGGCACAACGGAAGGACCCCTTCTCCTCACTGGGCTGGGGTTGCTGTGCGGGTCCCTCCCTCAGCCGTGGCCACAGCAGGGCTTGGGCGCTCTGCGCTCCCGGGAGCCTGCCCGCGGGTCAGCCTTCGCCTCTGGTGCCCGCGTATGTTCGGGTGTGCCCTCCACCAGCCCGGGCTCACGGGTTGGGCAGGCCCGGCCTTGCTGCCGTGTACGTGGAGCTCAGCAGGCGTCAGCCAGCGTGTGCCCTTCCGCATTCCCCTCTTCTGTATGTTTCGTAGCCCTCGTCCTCCCCGCGTGGCCTCCTGCACTTCCCGCTGGGGTGCTGGGCCTCCTCTGCCACGTGTGGCCGTGGCCTCGTGTCCCGACCCACAGAGCGCAGGGTGTGGACGGGACATGCATCTGTGGGCCGGACTGGGCTCCCGCATCACTTCAGCCGGGGTGGCCGGATGCGCGGTTCCCAGCTGTCCACGCCCGCGGCTCAGGGCAGCTGTGTGTGGTGGCAGGAAAGTGCTCCGTCCTGGCTCAGCGTGGGACACGCCGCCGAGCGCCGCGGGGGGACCGTGGCCTGCAGAGACAGGGCAGCGGGTTCACCAAGCGCACCCAGCAGGGCGCCCAGCCTCGGTCCCCCACACCTGGCCCGGCACCCAGCTCCAGGCCTACTCTGCACGGACGTTTCCTCCGTGGTTGACCTGAGCAGTCATGTCTGCGTAGGGGACTTCTGGGCCGCAGCCCTACTTCGTGTGCAGAGCGGTCTGCCAAGCAGCATGCCGGCACGCGGCGGCCGCTGGGGACGTGCCGACGCCACGGTGGTGGGAAGCTGCGTCGGACGTCCAGGCACACCGCCAAGGCTGGCGGCTCGGGCTGTGGGCTGGCTGTGGGGGACTCGCAGAGAGAACCTCAGGCCACGGACGGCCCTGTTCTCCCCAGAGAGACACCCGCAGGTAGGGTGGTGGGCGCGTCCCACGCCAGGACGGGTACCGTGGGAGCAGGTGAGTCCTTGTGTGCGCAGCCCACGCGGTTCACCCATTCCTGCATGTGATCGCCTGCCCGTTAGTGGCCACCTGGCCGGGCCTGACCCCCGGGAGGACTCGGGGCAGGTTCTCCGCAAGCACCCGCGTCGGCCTCTCAGTCAGCCCGGGCATCCCCGTCCCCGTCCTGAGGGGTCCCAGCCGAGGCAGGACTTCAGGAGGCTCGGCAGCGAGGGCCCGCGGGGGACTGTGGCGCTCACTGGCGGGCCGTGTGTCCTCCTGCAGGGGCTCTGTGGACTCGTGTGTCCACACTCGGGTCAGAGGTGGTACTCGGTGCATTTGCTTTTCGACCGGCTCACACCTGCTGATTACGCGTGCGCATGAACACTCGGGACGCTTACAGGTTCTCACGTGGGTGCCGTCTGTTTTATGTCTTAGGTTCAGGCCAAGAAGGAGGAGCCCCTGCCGCCCGCCACCAGCCAGAGCATTCCAACGTTCTACTTCCCTCGAGGCCGTCCAAAGGACACGGTGAACATCGACGCCGTCATCACCAAGATCGAGCGGACTTTCGCACAGTTCCCGCACGAGAGAGCCAGGATGGAGGACATGGGCCGAGTGGCCAAGGTGGGCGCCCACGAGTGTGCAGACGTACGCTGCTCTGATTCCTACTCGCGTCCATTCCGAAGCACAAATAGGGATCTTGTGCGAATGTTCGTCCTCCGTCCTGAAGGACGCACGTCATGGGTCGCTGTCCCAGGTTCAGCGAGCGTTAACGCCTGCATCTTCTAGGGCCCGTCCCCAGAGGCTGAGCGCAGGCCTTTCTGTGCACTGATGCGGCCCCGTGCCTCTCCCCGCGTGTGGCCCGTGTCTCTCCCGTGCGGCCCGTGTCTCTCCCCGTGTGGCCCGTGTCTCTCC
>NW_025412612.1:0-399 GCF_002201575.2 Neomonachus schauinslandi | reverse complement strand
CCCGTGCCTCTCCCGTGCGGCCCGTGTCTCTCCCCGTGTGGCCCGTGTCTCTCCCGTGCGGCCCGTGTCTCTCCCGTGCGGCCCGTGTCTCTCCCCGTGCGGCCCGTGTCTCTCCCGTGCGGCCCGTGTCTCTCCCCGTGTGGCCCGTGTCTCTCCCGTGCGGCCCGTGTCTCTCCCGTGCGGCCCGTGTCTCTCCCCGTGTGGCCCGTGTCTCTCCCGTGCCGGGGGCAGCATGCAAGGGTTCCTGCTGGCCCGGCCCTTCCCCCTGTCCAAGGGGCCCAACCCTTCCCGCTCTGCCCAGCCCTTGCCCCTCTGCCCAGACCTTGCCCCTCTGCCCAGCCCGTCCCTGTCTCCGAGGGGCCCAGCCCTTCCCCCTCTGCCCAGCCCTTCCCCCTCTCC
>NW_025412611.1:0-3028 GCF_002201575.2 Neomonachus schauinslandi | reverse complement strand
ACTGGTAATTTTTGTTACAAACAAAAAATAAATCCAGTCGTAAAGATTTCAAAATATTTACTTTGTTTAATCTGTTTCTTTAATTTCCTTTGAGAATGTACATTTTCTATACTTATGTAAGTCTCTCTATCAAATATTAATTATGGAGAATATATGATGAATTTTCCAAGAAACTTGAAATTTGGTTCCTGCTCGAACCCCAAATTAGATGGATGTATTTGATTTCATCATTTACCTCCTCTATTCATCCGTTTCCCCTAGGAAAAATTATTTCAGTACATGAAAGCAGTAGTAGCTACAAGTTACTGATACCTGCTAATGTTCAGTCAACAATACTACAGTTATTTTATGTGTTTTAATGCACTCACAGATTTATTAAAAAATATACTTATTATGTATTTCCCATTTGCATGAAATCTATTTTGTAGGCAAACTAAGCCTGGGAATGGATCCATCCAGAAAAGCAAAAAAAAAAGTTCACTTTTTTGAATCCATTTATCAGTTACATGAAAGATAATCATTTAGTGTAGCCTATAACTTTGAGAGTCCATTATTTATTTTATTTTGTTTGTCAATATGTCAATCTTCTCACTATCAATATTATAGTTGGGATAAAAAACTGAGAGAACTAATATGAACTTTGGAAGTTGACTTCCAGAAACAGGGTTTGGGATTGATGTTACCTCCTTGGTACCTGGTTTCTCCCCCTTGATTTTCCAGATACAAATCATCTTCTCACGTTTCAGCTACCTCATGTGCAATTCCAAAATAATACTAGTGTCTACTCGTTTTAGTTGTTGTTATATTGGATGAGACATCGCATATTAAGGGTTTCTCATAGTCTGGAATACTATCTCCTACAACTTTTTATCATCCTCGTTGTGTCTGACTTGCTACACATGTAGCATGTACATGAGAATCAGGGTCGTTCAGCTTTAATGTTTCGGATCTAATTGAGAAAAGGACCAGCCCGAAATATTGGTCAATGAGGCATTTAACATACATACAGATGGGAATGGTGAAGCTTTGCTATTTCTGAGAAAGCCACATTGAAGCGTGGATAGAAATAAAAGAATGAATCTAAAAGGATATTGGATTCTGTGTAATCATAGATTTTATACAAACAGAATATAAGATAATATGATTTTTATCCCGTTTTATTATTAGTTTCAGAGGTAGAAATTAGTGATTCATCAACTGCAAACAATACCCAGTGTTCATTACATCCAGTGCCCTCCTTAATCCCCATCACCCAGTTACACCATCCCCCCACCCACCTCCCCTCCTGTTTTTAATGTGCAATAAAACAACACACATGATTAGATATACTCTTGAATTGTAAATCTACCTTCACAATTGAATTAAATTGTTGACAGGAAATACCAAAGAATAAGTTTTTATCTTTTAATCTTTGTGCTTACTTTTTTAAAAATGGGAGACATTGTTTTATGTATCAAATTCCATGTTATAGTACACTTTTAAAAAAATGTTATATTAAAACATAAGAAACTTTAAAAATTAATAATCAAAGAACCTATTGCCTTAGAATGATTAGAATTACCATAGTTATGTGTGTGTTCTAGGTTTTAAGAAATTCATAAATGGTGGATTGTATGCATTGTCCAATCCAGACGTACTGTAAATATTGTGTCACTGAAACTATTCCTAGACTTTAAAAAAATGTATAATTAAATGACATGTTAGTTTTCAAATAAATATTCATTTTACTTGAAAATGTTTGGGTGGGAAAAATCTACTTATAGCTAATAAATATAATAGTAAGAAAATTATTAAGGCTAATCTTTGTAGAGATATTGTATTGTGTCGTGCTATGGTATTATCTCTTAATTCTTAAAGAGAAGGATTCTATATTGCATTCCATTTTGCCCATAATAAGGCTGAGATTAAAACAGATTTAAATTTAAATTATCTAAATTTATGCCACTACTAATCAGTAGAATAGGTATTCAAGCACAAGAAGTCTAGTCCTCAAATCTGTACTTCTATACTCATAAAGTTAGAGAAAACCATTGTATTGAGTGAAGGATCAGGAAGAACAATAGTGCTATCAGTTCTGTGATTTTCAAAATGTGTATTATTAAATAAGTCACATAACTTTCTGAACTTTAATTTCCTGCTGCGGAAGTGTTTGTTGTAAAGACTTTTTTTTTTAAGGATTTTATTTATTTATTTGAGAGAGAGAGAATGAGAGAGAGCACATGAGAGGGGGGAGGGTCAGACGGAGAAGAAGACCCCCGCAGAGCAGGAAGCCCGATGCCGGACTGGATCCGGGGACTCCAGGATCATGACCTGAGCCGAAGGCAGTCTCTTAACCAACTGAGCCACCCAGGCGCCCCTATTGTAAAGACATTTAACATTACTTTTCATTTGGAAACATAAGATGGAATGAATGAAACGTCTGATGTTATCACAATTTTTATTTAAAATGCTGTTAGCTTAGTTCAGTTTGGGATTTGCCACCGATGTGTTGGGCGTCCATGAACTGGTTATTGATCAGAACCTGCCATGAAAAGGTTGGATCACATCATCGTGAGATAACTTAATAGCTGATAAAACTTAGTGGACATCAGTTTTTAACGTGTCTGCCAATTGGCACTTGTAATTATATGTATAATCATTTATTTCATAAACATCTGTGAATATCAAACCCTGTGGATACAGCTAAGGTAATTTTGGGGGAAAAAGTGTCAAAAACAGAAAACCAGAGTCCCTACTCTTGATAACTATATTTTGAATTTTCAGTCCCAGCTATTTATTCCCAGCTCTGCATCTGCCACTAAGTGACAACACTTAATGGCTTCTTTCTTCCAGGAAATGTGAATGTGCGGAGATTAGCAGTTCACTTAGTGTTAGCCTAGGTACATACAAGGAAGCAGTCTACAAAAGAAATTAAATATCATGTTCTTATAAAAAATTAAAAAGAAAACAAAATGAACCACAACAGAACAAACGAAGCCAGGGCTAGAAAACTGTCTAGCAAACTATGAATTACCTGAATCTAGAAACA
>NW_025412610.1:0-3030 GCF_002201575.2 Neomonachus schauinslandi | reverse complement strand
AAAAAAATATGGAAGTTATTAGAGAAACCCTTTCTGGAGAAGTAAAAGAACTAAAATCCAACCAAGTAGAAATCAAAAAGGCTATTAATGAGGTGCAATCAAAAATGGGGGCGCTAACTGCTAGAATAAATGAGGCAGAAGAGAGAATCAGTAATATAGAAGATGAAATGATGGAAAAAAGAAGCTGAGAAAAAGAGAGATAAACAACTACTGGATCACGAGGGCAGAATTCGAGAGATAAGCGATACCATAAGATGAAACAACATTAGAATAATTGGGATCCCAGAAGAAGAAGAAAGAGAGAGAGGGGCAGAAGGTATAATGGAGCAAATTATAGCAGAGAACTTCCCTAATTTGGGGAAGGAAACAGGCATCAAAATCCAGGAAGCACAGAGAACCCCTCTCAAAATCAATAAAAATAGGTCAACACCCCGACATCTAATAGTAAAACTTACAAGTCTCATAGACAAAGAGAAAATCCTGAAAGCAGCTCGGGAGAAGAAATATGTAACCTACAAGGGTAGAAACATTAGATTGGCAACAGACCTATCCACAGAGACCTGGCAGGCCAGAAAGGACTGGCAGGATATATTCAGAGCACTAAATGAGAAAAATATGCAGCCAAGAATACTATATCCAGCTAGGCTGTCATTGAAAATTGAAGGAGAGATAAAAAACTTCCAGGACAAACAAAAACTAAAGGAATTTGCAAACACAAAACCAGCCCTACAGGAAAACTTGAAAGGGGTCCTCTAAGCAAATAGAGAGCCTAAAAGCAACATAGACCAGAAAGGAACACAGACAATATACGGTAACAGTCACCTTACAGGCAATACAATGGCACTAAATTCCTATCTTTCAAAAGTTACCCTGAATGTAAATGGGCTCAATGCCCCAATCAAAAGACACAGGCTATCAGACTGGATTAAAAAACAAGACCCATCGATATGCTGTCTGCAAGAGACTCATTTTAGAACCAAAGACACCCCCAGATTGAAAGTGAGGGGGTGGAAAACCATTTACCATGCTAATGGACACCAAAAGAAAGCTGGGGTGGCAATCCTTATATCAGACAAATTAGATTTTATACCAAAGACTGTAATAAGAGATGAGGAAGGACACTATATCCTACTTAAAGTGTCTATCCAACAAGAAGATCTAACAATTGTAAATATCTATGCCCCTAACATGGGAGCAGCCAATTATATAAGGCAATTAATAACAAAAGCAAAGAAATACATTGACAACTATACAAAGATAGTGGAGGATTTTGAAACACCCGTCACTGAAAGGGACAGATCATCTAAGCAAAAGATCAACAAGGAAATAAACACTTTAAATGACACACTGGACCAAATGGACTTCACAGATATATTCAGAACATTCCATCCCAAAGCAACAGAATACACATTCTTCTCTAGTGCCCATGGAACATTCTCCAGAATAGATCACATCCTAGGTATTAAATCAGGTCTCAACTGGTACCAAAAGTTTGGGATCATTCCCTGCCTATTTTCAGACCACAATGCTTTGAAACTAGAACTCAATCACAAGAGGAAAGTCAGAAAGAACTCAAATCCATGGAGGCTAAAGAGCATCCTACTAAAGAATGAATGGGTCAACCAGGAAATTAAAGAAGAATTTTAAAAATTCATGGAAACCAATGAAAATGAAAACACAACTGTTCAAAATCTTGGGATACAACAAAGGCAGTCCTAAGAAGAAAGTATATAGCAATACAAGCCTTTCTAAGAAACAAGAAATGTCTCAAATACACAACCTAACCCTACACCTAAGGGAGCTAGAGAAAGAACAGCAAATAAAGCCTAAACCCAGCAGGAGAAGAGAAATAATAAAGATCAGAGCAGAAATCAATGAAATAGAACCCAAAAGAACAGTAGAACAGATCAATGAGACTAGGAGCTGGTTCTTTGAAAGAATTAACAACATTGATAAACCCCTGGCCAGACTTATCAAAAAGAGAAGAGAAATGACCCAAATCAACAAAATCATGAATGAAAGAGGAGAGATCACAACCAACACCAAAGAAATACAAACAATTCTAAGAACATATTATGAGCAACTCTATGCCAGCAAATTAGATAACCTGGAAGAAATGGATGCATTCCTAGAGATGTATCAACTACCAAAACTGAACCAGGAAGAAATAGAAAACCTGAACAGACCTATAACCACTAAGGGAATTGAAGCAATCATCAAAAATCTCCCAAAAAACAAAAGCCCAAGGCCAGATGGCTTCCCAGAGGAATTCTACCAAACATTTCAAGAAGAACTAATACCTATTCTTCTGAAACTATTCCAAAAAATAGAAATGGAAGGAAAACTTCCAAAGTCATCTTATGAGGCCAGCATTACCTTGATCCCGAAACCAGAGAAAGACCCCATCAAAAGGAGAATTACAGACCAATATCCCTGATGAACATGGATGCAAAAATTATCACCAAAATACTAGCCAATAGGATCCAACAGTACATTAAAAGGATTATTCACCATGACCAGGTGGCATTTATCCCTGGGCTGCAAGGTTGGTTCAACATCCACAAATCAATCAATGTGATACAATACATTAACAAAAGAAAGAACAAGAATCATATGATCCTCTCAATAGATGCAGAAAAAGCTTTTGACAAAGTACAGCATCCTTTCTTGATCAAAACTCTTCAGAGTATAGGGATACAGGGTACATACCTCAAGATCATAAAAGCCATCTATGAAAAACCCACAGCGAATATCATTCTCAATGGGGAAAAACTGAAAGCTTTCCCCCTAAGGTCAGGAATGCGGCAGGGATGTCCACTATCACCACTGCTATTCAACATAGTATTGGAAGTCCTAGCCACAGCAATCAGACAACAAAAAGAAATCAAAGGCATCGAAATTGGCAAGGAAGAAGTCAAACTCTCACTCTTTGCAGATGATATGATACTTTATGTGGAAAACCCCAAAGACTCCACCCCAAAACTGCTAGAACTCATACAGGAATTCAGTCAAGTGGCAGGATATAAAATC
>NW_025412609.1:0-3032 GCF_002201575.2 Neomonachus schauinslandi | reverse complement strand
TATATATATATATATATATATATATATATATATATATATATATATATCACATCTTCTTTATCCATTCATCTGTCGATGGACATCTTGGTTCTTTCCACAGTTTGGCTATTGTGGACATTGCTGCTATAAACACTGGGGTGCATATACCCCTTCAGATCCTTACATTTGTATCTTTGGGGTAAATACCCAGTAGTGCAATTGCTGGGTCGTATGGTAGCTCTATTTTCAACTTTTTGAAGAACCTCCATACTGTTTTCCCGAGTGACTGCACCAGCTTGCATTCCTACCAACAGTGTAGGAGGGTTCCCCTTTCTCCGCATCCCCGCCAATATCTGTCATTTCCTGACTTGTTAATTTTAGCCATTCTGACAGGTGTGAGGTGATATCTCACTGAGGTTTTGATTTGGATTTCCCTGATGCTGAGCGATGTTGAGCACTTTTTCATGTGTCTGTTGGCTGTTTGGATGTCTTCTTTGGAAAAATGTCTGTTCATGTCTTCTGCACATTTCTTGATTGGATCATTTGTTCTTTGGGTGTTGAGTTTGATAAGTTCTTTATAGATTTGGGATACTAGCCCTTTATCTGAGATGTCATTTGCAAATATCTTCTCCCATTCTGTCAGTTGTCTTTTGGTTTTGTTGACTGTTTCTTTTGCTGTGCAAAAGTTTTTTATGTTGATGGAGTCCCAATAGTTCATTTTTGTCCTTGCTTCTCTTGCCTTTGGCGATGTTTCTAGGAAGACGTTGCTGCGGCTGAGGTCAAAGAGGTTGCTGTCTGTGTTCTCCTTTAGGATTTTGATGGACTCCTGTCTCACATTTAGGTCTTTTCTTCTGAAACTGTTCCAAAAAATAAAAGTGGCAAACTTATGAGGCCACCATTACCTTGATCCCAAAACCAGACAAAGACCCCATCAAAAAGAATTACAGACCAATATCCCTGATGAACATGGATGCAAAAATTCTCACCAAAATACTAGCCAATAGGATCCAACAGTACATTAAAAGGATTATTCACCACGACCAAGTGGGATTTATCCCTGGTCTGGAAGGTTGGTTCAACATCCACAAATCAATGTGAAACACTACATTAATAAAAGAAAGGAGAAGAACCATATGATCCTCTCAATAGATGCAGAAAAAGCATTTGACAAAGCACAGCATCCCTTCTTGATCAAAACTCTTCGGAGTATAGGCAATATCATAAAAACCATCTATGAAAAACCCACAGCAAATATCATTCTCAATGGGGAAAAACTGAGAGCTTTCTCCCCAAGGTCAGGATGTGGCAGGGATGTCCACTATCACCACTGCTATTCAACATAGTATTGGAAGTCCTAGCCACAGCAATCAGACAACAAAAAGAAATCAAAGGCATCCAAATTGGCAAAGAAGAAGTCAAACTCTCACTCTTTGCAGATGATATGATACTTTATGTGGAAAACCCAAAAGACTCCACCCCAAAACTGCTAGAACTCACACAGGAATTCATTAAAGTGGCAGGTTAGAAAATCAATGCACAGAAACCAGTGGCATTCCTATACAGCAACAACAAGACAGAAGAAAGAGAAATTAAGGAGTCAATCTCATTTACAATTGCACCCAAACCATAAGATACCTAGGAATAAATCTAACCAAAGAGGCAAAGAATCTGTACTCAGAAAACTATAAAATACTCATGAAAGAAATTGAGGAAGACACAAAGAAATGGAAAAACGTTCCATGCTCATGGATTGGAAGAACAAATATTGTGAAGATGTCAATGCTACCTAGAGCAATCTACACATTCAATGCAATCCCCATCAAAATACCATCCACTTTTTTCAAAGAAATGGAACAAATAATCCTAAAATTTGTATGGAACCAGAAAAGACCTCGAATAGCCAGAGGAAGGTTGAAAAAGAAAAACAAAGCTGGCAACATCACAATTCCAGACTTCAAGCTCTATTACAAAGCTATAACCATCAAGACAGTATGTTACTGGCACAAAAACAGACACATAGATCAATGGAACAGAATAGAGAGCTCAGAAATGGACCCTCAACTCTATGGTCAACTCATCTTTGACAAAGCAGGAAAGAATGTCCCCCAACAGAAAAAAGAAAGTCTCTTCAACAAATGGTGTTGGGAGAATTGGACAGTCACATGCAGAAGAATGAAACTGGACCATTTCCTTACACCACACACAAAAATAGACTCAAAATGGTTGAAAGACCTCAATGTGAGACAGAAGTCCATCAAAATCCTAAAGGAGAACACAGGCAGCAACCTCTTTGACCTGTGCCACAGCAACTTCTTCCTAGAAACATTGCCAAAGGCAAGGGAAGCAAGGGCAAAAATGAACTATTGGGACCTCATCAAGATAAAAAACTTTTGCACAGCAAAAGAAACAAGTCAACAAAATCAAAAGACAACAAACAGAATGGGAAAAGATATTTGCAAATGACATCTCAGATAAAGGGCTAGTATCCAAAATCTATAAAGAACTTCTTAAACTCAACACCCAAAGAACAAATGATCCAATCAAGAAATGGGCAGAAGACATGAACAGACATTTTTCCAAAGAAGACATCCAAACAGCCAACAGACACATGAAAAAGTGCTCAACATCGCTCAGCATCAGGGAAATCCAAATCAAAACCTCAGTGAGATATCACCTCACACCTGTCAGAATGGCTAAAATTAACAAGTCAGGAAATGACAGATATTGGCGGGGATGCGGAGAAAGGGGAACCCTCCTACACTGTTGGTAGGAATGCAAGCTGGTGCAGTCACTCGGGAAAACAGTATGGAGGTTCTTCAAAAAGTTGAAAATAGAGCTACCATACGACCCAGCAATTGCACTACTGGGTATTTACCCCAAAGATACAAATGTAAGGATCTGAAGGGGTATATGCACCCCAGTGTTTATAGCAGCAATGTCCACAATAGCCAAACTGTGGAAAGAACCAAGATGTCCATCGACAGATGAATGGATAAAGAAGATGTGATATATATATATATATATATATATATATATATATATATATATATATA
>NW_025412608.1:0-3032 GCF_002201575.2 Neomonachus schauinslandi | reverse complement strand
TATATATATATATATATATATATATATATATATATATATATATATATCACATCTTCTTTATCCATTCATCTGTCGATGGACATCTTGGTTCTTTCCACAGTTTGGCTATTGTGGACATTGCTGCTATAAACACTGGGGTGCATATACCCCTTCAGATCCTTACATTTGTATCTTTGGGGTAAATACCCAGTAGTGCAATTGCTGGGTCGTATGGTAGCTCTATTTTCAACTTTTTGAAGAACCTCCATACTGTTTTCCCGAGTGACTGCACCAGCTTGCATTCCTACCAACAGTGTAGGAGGGTTCCCCTTTCTCCGCATCCCCGCCAATATCTGTCATTTCCTGACTTGTTAATTTTAGCCATTCTGACAGGTGTGAGGTGATATCTCACTGAGGTTTTGATTTGGATTTCCCTGATGCTGAGCGATGTTGAGCACTTTTTCATGTGTCTGTTGGCTGTTTGGATGTCTTCTTTGGAAAAATGTCTGTTCATGTCTTCTGCACATTTCTTGATTGGATCATTTGTTCTTTGGGTGTTGAGTTTGATAAGTTCTTTATAGATTTGGGATACTAGCCCTTTATCTGAGATGTCATTTGCAAATATCTTCTCCCATTCTGTCAGTTGTCTTTTGGTTTTGTTGACTGTTTCTTTTGCTGTGCAAAAGTTTTTTATGTTGATGGAGTCCCAATAGTTCATTTTTGTCCTTGCTTCTCTTGCCTTTGGCGATGTTTCTAGGAAGACGTTGCTGCGGCTGAGGTCAAAGAGGTTGCTGTCTGTGTTCTCCTTTAGGATTTTGATGGACTCCTGTCTCACATTTAGGTCTTTTCTTCTGAAACTGTTCCAAAAAATAAAAGTGGCAAACTTATGAGGCCACCATTACCTTGATCCCAAAACCAGACAAAGACCCCATCAAAAAGAATTACAGACCAATATCCCTGATGAACATGGATGCAAAAATTCTCACCAAAATACTAGCCAATAGGATCCAACAGTACATTAAAAGGATTATTCACCACGACCAAGTGGGATTTATCCCTGGTCTGGAAGGTTGGTTCAACATCCACAAATCAATGTGAAACACTACATTAATAAAAGAAAGGAGAAGAACCATATGATCCTCTCAATAGATGCAGAAAAAGCATTTGACAAAGCACAGCATCCCTTCTTGATCAAAACTCTTCGGAGTATAGGCAATATCATAAAAACCATCTATGAAAAACCCACAGCAAATATCATTCTCAATGGGGAAAAACTGAGAGCTTTCTCCCCAAGGTCAGGATGTGGCAGGGATGTCCACTATCACCACTGCTATTCAACATAGTATTGGAAGTCCTAGCCACAGCAATCAGACAACAAAAAGAAATCAAAGGCATCCAAATTGGCAAAGAAGAAGTCAAACTCTCACTCTTTGCAGATGATATGATACTTTATGTGGAAAACCCAAAAGACTCCACCCCAAAACTGCTAGAACTCACACAGGAATTCATTAAAGTGGCAGGTTAGAAAATCAATGCACAGAAACCAGTGGCATTCCTATACAGCAACAACAAGACAGAAGAAAGAGAAATTAAGGAGTCAATCTCATTTACAATTGCACCCAAACCATAAGATACCTAGGAATAAATCTAACCAAAGAGGCAAAGAATCTGTACTCAGAAAACTATAAAATACTCATGAAAGAAATTGAGGAAGACACAAAGAAATGGAAAAACGTTCCATGCTCATGGATTGGAAGAACAAATATTGTGAAGATGTCAATGCTACCTAGAGCAATCTACACATTCAATGCAATCCCCATCAAAATACCATCCACTTTTTTCAAAGAAATGGAACAAATAATCCTAAAATTTGTATGGAACCAGAAAAGACCTCGAATAGCCAGAGGAAGGTTGAAAAAGAAAAACAAAGCTGGCAACATCACAATTCCAGACTTCAAGCTCTATTACAAAGCTATAACCATCAAGACAGTATGTTACTGGCACAAAAACAGACACATAGATCAATGGAACAGAATAGAGAGCTCAGAAATGGACCCTCAACTCTATGGTCAACTCATCTTTGACAAAGCAGGAAAGAATGTCCCCCAACAGAAAAAAGAAAGTCTCTTCAACAAATGGTGTTGGGAGAATTGGACAGTCACATGCAGAAGAATGAAACTGGACCATTTCCTTACACCACACACAAAAATAGACTCAAAATGGTTGAAAGACCTCAATGTGAGACAGAAGTCCATCAAAATCCTAAAGGAGAACACAGGCAGCAACCTCTTTGACCTGTGCCACAGCAACTTCTTCCTAGAAACATTGCCAAAGGCAAGGGAAGCAAGGGCAAAAATGAACTATTGGGACCTCATCAAGATAAAAAACTTTTGCACAGCAAAAGAAACAAGTCAACAAAATCAAAAGACAACAAACAGAATGGGAAAAGATATTTGCAAATGACATCTCAGATAAAGGGCTAGTATCCAAAATCTATAAAGAACTTCTTAAACTCAACACCCAAAGAACAAATGATCCAATCAAGAAATGGGCAGAAGACATGAACAGACATTTTTCCAAAGAAGACATCCAAACAGCCAACAGACACATGAAAAAGTGCTCAACATCGCTCAGCATCAGGGAAATCCAAATCAAAACCTCAGTGAGATATCACCTCACACCTGTCAGAATGGCTAAAATTAACAAGTCAGGAAATGACAGATATTGGCGGGGATGCGGAGAAAGGGGAACCCTCCTACACTGTTGGTAGGAATGCAAGCTGGTGCAGTCACTCGGGAAAACAGTATGGAGGTTCTTCAAAAAGTTGAAAATAGAGCTACCATACGACCCAGCAATTGCACTACTGGGTATTTACCCCAAAGATACAAATGTAAGGATCTGAAGGGGTATATGCACCCCAGTGTTTATAGCAGCAATGTCCACAATAGCCAAACTGTGGAAAGAACCAAGATGTCCATCGACAGATGAATGGATAAAGAAGATGTGATATATATATATATATATATATATATATATATATATATATATATATA
>NW_025412607.1:0-3033 GCF_002201575.2 Neomonachus schauinslandi | reverse complement strand
GAAAGGAGGTAGTACTCGTAGCCACAGATTTAGTCAATACAGATATAAGATATCTGAACTAGAACTCCAAACCAAGATTATAAAACTACTAGCTGGATTTAAAAAAAAACATAGAAGACGCAAGAGAATCCCTGACTGTAGACATAAAATTCTAAAATCTAGTCAGGCCGAAAATAAAAATGCTACTGAGATGCAGTCTCATGTGCAGGCCATAAAAATGAGGATGAATGAAACAGAAGAGGAAATCAGTGATACAGAAGACAAAGTTATGGAAAATAAGGAAGCTGAACATGCGTACTATCATGACTGAAATAGGAAAGACAACTATTAGATCATGAAGGTAGACATAGGGAACTCAGCAACTCCATAAGTGAAATAATATCTGTATTGAAGGAGTCCCAGAAGAGGAGTAGGCAAAGGGGGCAGAAGGTTCATTCGAACAAATTAAAGTTCAGAACTTCCTTAAAGCAAGAAAAGAAACAGGCATTCAAGCCTAGAGGCACAGAGAACTCCCCTCAAAATCAACAAAAATAAGTCAACACCATGACATACTATAGTGAAACTTGCAAATTTCAAAGCTAAAGAGAAAATCCTAAAAGCAGCTTGGGACAAGATGTTCTGAAACTAAAAAGGTTGACAGATAAGGCTGGTAGCAGACCTGTCCACAGAGACCTGGCAGGGCAGAAAGGACTGGCATATTCAGTGTGCTACGTTGGAAAAATAGGCAGCCAAGAATACTATATCCAGCTAGGCTGTCTTTCAGATAAACAAAATTAAAGGAATTCATGTACAGCAACCCAGCCCTGCAAGAAATATTAAAGGGGACGACACATAGACCAGAAAGAGATCCCGAAAGTAACAAAGACCAGAAAGGAACAGAGAAAATCCACAGGTACAGCAACATTACAAGGAACACAATGGCACTAAGTTCATATTTTTCAATAATTACTATAAATATAAATGAATAAAATGGTCCAATCAAAAGACAGAAGGTGTCAGAATGGATTAAAAAAATGTTATACAAAAAAAAAGACTCATCAATATACTGCCTATAAGAGATTCATTTTAGATACAAAGACACCTCAATTTAAAAACGAGGGGGTGAGAACCAATTATCATGCTAATGGACATCAAAAGAAAGCTGGAATCTTATGCCAGAAGAAATAGATTTTAAAACAAAGATTAAAAGATATGTGGAAGGACAATATATCGTCATAAAAGGGTCATCCAACCAGAAGATCTAACAAATGTAAATATTGATACCCATAACTTAGGAGCAGTCACATGTATAAATTAATTAATAATCACCTTAAAGAATCTCACTGATAATAATACAATAATAGTGGTGGACATTAACACTCTACTCTTGGCAATGGATGAATTATCTAAGCAGAAGATAACCAAGGATACAAGGGCTTTGAATGACACACTGGACCAGCTGCACTTAATAGATATATTCAGAGCATTTCATCCTAAAGCAGCAGAGATTACATTCTTCTTGTGTACACATGGAACATTCTCCAGAATGGATTACATACTTGGTCATAAGTCAGGCTTCTGCTTCTTGAAAAAGTTTGAGATGGTGCCATGCATATTTTCAGACCACAAGGTGATGAAACTTGAAGTCAAACAGAAGAAAAAATAGAAGGACCACAAACACATGGACGTTAAAAACGTCCTACTGAAGAATTAATGAGCCAAATACAATTAAAGAATTTAAAAAATACATGGAAGAAAATGGAAATACGGAAGAAAATGGAAATGAAAACATGACAGTCGAGAATAATTGGGATGCAGCAATGACAGTGCTTTGAGGGAAGTATATAGCAATACAGGCCGCCCTCAAGAAACAAGAAAAGTGTCAAATGCACAACCTAAGCTCACACCTAGAGAATGTGGAGAAAAAATAAAAAATAAAGTCTAAATCCAGCAGGAAATGAGAAATAATAAAGATTAGAGCAGAAATCAATGATAAAGAAATTAAAACAAAACAAAAAAACCCAGGAGAACAGATCAATGAAATTAGGAGCTTGTTCTTTGAAAGAATTAATAAGATTGCTAAAGCTCAAGTAAGACTTATCAAAGGAAAGGGAAAGGACCCAAATAAATAAACACCTAAATGAAAGAGGAGAGCTCACAATGAACACCCAATAAATGCAAACGGATATAAGAAAATATGACCAATTATATCTCTACAAATTGGGCAATCTGGAAGAAATGGATACATTCCTAGAAACATAAACTACTAAAACTGAATCAGGAAGTTATAGAACACCTGAACAGACCCCAGACCAGTACAAAGTATTCAATTAATAATCAAAAATCTCCCAACACACGAGTGTCCAGGGCCAGATGGCTTCCTAGGGGAATTCTACCAAACATTTAAAGAAGCATTAATTCCTATATTTCTGAAACTATTACAAAAAATAGAAATGGAAGGAAAATACCAGACTCCTTCTATGAGTTCAGCATTACCTTGATCCCAAAACCAGACAAGGACCACCATTAAAAGGAGAATTACAGACCAGTATCCCTATTGAACAAGGATGCATATATTCTCACCAAGATACTGCCAATAGGATCCAACTGTTAAAGGATTATTTACCACGACCAAGTGGGATTTATTCCTGGGCTGCAAGGGTGGTTCAACCTCTGCAAATCAATATGAAACACCGCATAAAAAAGAAAGGACAAGAACCACAGGACCCTCTCAATAGATGCAGAAAAAGCATTCCACAAAATACAGCATCGTTTCATGGAAAAAACCCACCATGTAGAGAGAGGGGGGACATAACATCATAAAGGCTATATAGGAAAGACCCAAAGGAAATGTCACCCTCAAAAGGGAAAAAAAGAGATTTTCCCCTATGTGCAAGAACACAGCAGGCATGTCCACTCTCACCAATGCTGTGCTGTGCATAGAAGGCATGTGACTGTACAAACCCCTTGTAGCCCAAGCACCAGCTCCTGCAAACCCTTGCCCTGTTCCAGATCCCTGGGAACCCTGCACTGAGCAGCCCTGCATGTGCAGGG
>NW_025412606.1:0-3034 GCF_002201575.2 Neomonachus schauinslandi | reverse complement strand
GGGGCGGGGGTCGGCGACTCAGGGGCACAGAGAGTAGACGGTGGGCACCGGGGGAGGGATAGGGTCGGTATCTCAGGGGGACAGAGTTTCCCTTTGGGATGGTGGAAAGTTCTGGAGACGGATGGTGGGGACAGTTGCACAACAGTGTGAATGTGTTTAGTGCCCCTGAGCGGTGGGCTTAAAGACGGTGAAGATGGTACATTTTATGTTATGTGCTATTTTATCACAATAAAAAAATTGGAAAAAACACGAATTTCCTGGTTCTATTCACAAAAAGACCTAGAAACAGTGGCCAAACCAGCAGCAGTGAGCACCCTGTTGTCCCAAGTGGGGCCTCCGAGTACCCACGAGCATCCCTGTGAAAGGGACCCAGGATCCTTAGAGAAATGGCTGGTTCCAGAACTGGATACAACTTTCACAAGACTCACAAATCCATCCAGACCACTGTGTCACGTCAGGACGGCACACTGGTCAACGGGGAAGGGTTCCCTTTGGTCAAAGACAGGCAGTCTGGGCACGAGTCAAGAGAACAGGGACAGCGAGTTGGGACACACCTTGTGGTGTGGGACACACCATGAGTCAAACAGGCATGCACCACACCTGTCCCTGGGTGCACACCAGGCTGGTGACTTGCTTCCCGCCGGCGGACTAAGGCAAATGCAAAAGGATTCTGCAGAGGTAGGCAAGGTCTCTAACCAGCTGCCTTTGAGTTGATCAGGGGAGGTCTTCCTGCTGGACTTGAGCCAGTCAGGTGAGCCCTTTAGAAGAGGGTGCAGGCCTTCTTGGAAGTCAGAGGCCAGGAGCCGCTCTGGGAGAGCAGGATTTGGTTTGCTGACTCCGGGTCCCGAAAGTGTCGCCAGGAGCTGCTAAAACCATGAGAAACCATGATGGGACCCTGATGGCAGGTGGCTCTAGCTGGCCACACCCTGCCCACCGACAGTGGAGGGGACTCACCTGCCTGGTGTCACAGGAAGGGACACACCAACCCTCAAGGGCCTTCCCCTTCTGAAGCAGTCTTGCCAGAAAACTTGACCTCAAACCAATCAGGTCTAACGAGAAATACAGAGTGTGGAAAAACATCCATAAAGTCTGGGATGTTGGAAACTCCATAAGACCCATGAGCTTGTTCCTTCCACAAATTAATGGCAAGAATTATAAGGGGGGCTTATTGATCAAATGGGGGGGCCTCCGAGACAGGGCAGCAGTGCCCATGTGAGTTCTGTGGGGGTCTAGACGTGAAGAAGCCACCCCAACCCATTCGGGGGACACGCGGGAAAATGTGCTGACGTGGAAGGGTTATTGAAGGGTTACTGGTGCATTGTTCAGACGCGATGAATGAGGGCAGAGGGTCTGTGAGCAGAACGGTGTGTGTCTGGGGCGGGCCTGAAAGTCGTCTGGACGGTGAGTCGAGGGGCAGAGCTGGGACCAGACTGGCCTCTGGGTGACAGTGGCCAAATCTGGGTAAGAATCCTGATGTTGGTGCTCTGGTCTGTGTGCGAGATTCTCCAGCCGCAGTGCACGGTCCCGACAGGCAGGCGGGGGAGGGGGGCGGCTGGGAGTTTTGGGAGAGTGGGGCCCATCCCGTTAGAGGACCCCAGGGGAACAAGGATCCACGCGGGGGCTGGGCCCGGGCAGGGGGGCCGGGAGCTCCCCTGGACCATCACGTGTTTGTGAGCAGGGCCGGCGTGTGTCTCAGGGATCCCTTCCCTCCATAGGGCCCCTCGGGGCCTTGTTCCCATGCCCAGGGATGCCCACGGGGTCCTGAAGCTTGCCGCAGGCACACCGGGACATGGGGGCCCCAGAGTGGGGTGAGAGTGGGCCCCACAACTCAGCAGCAGACCCACCAAGTGAGGGAAAGTCAGTGACCATCCCTGGGGCCTGTGTGGTTGGCCTACCTCCCTCACAGGCTGTGGGCGCCTGTAGCCGGCGCTGCCCCCACTGCTGCCAGGGTCAGAGGCAGGCTCGGCCGCCGGTGCTCTGGCCTCTGGCATCCTCTGCTCTTCCTGGGACTCGCCTGGACACTTGTGGGACCTTAGCACATCCCACCTGGGTCCCCTTAGGCGCAAGGCCCTGGCCCAGCTCAGGTTAGAGCCCGGCCGGCCCGTGGGCGCCAGCTTCCATGTCCCCCATCCCACGGTGTGCCCTGCAAGTATGGTGTGTCGTGCTTCCCCGGCCTTCTCTCTCGCTGAGCGGGCCAGGGTCTCAGGCCGGTCAGTGGTGCTCCCAACCTCAGGCCCACATCCCGTTCTGCCAGGGTAGAGAGACGTCCAGGGGCCTTGGAGCGCTCCAGGATCGTGGTGAGCCCTGCAGCTGGGCTTGCCGGAGTGCACTCCCAGTGTCCGGTCCCTCCGGCAGATGAGACCCTGCATCTTCGCCCAGCAAAGTCATGGGGAACGACTTCAGGGGCCCCCATTCCACATGGCCGAAGGCTCCTGGGAGAACTGCGTGGCAGTGGTCCCTTTCCTTGGGACCCCTAGACCATCAGGGTCCTTGGGCACAAACTCCCACACTCCGCTGCCGAGCTGGCCTCAGGCACGTCCACCCTGGCTCGTCCTCCGGGCCTCAGGTCTCCAAAACTTCTCTGGTCTCAGGAGACTGGTCCAGGGCTGCAGGGGGTCAGACATGGGGGGATGGACGGGGGGAAGCGAGGAGAGGGTGGTACAGTTGATGGGGTCTGAGGTTAGCCCCTCCAGGCCGGGCCCCAGCCCTCCAGGGTCCCTGTCCTAGGACACGCGGCTTCCCGAACCTGCAGCCTCAGCAGGAACCAGAGCCCTTTGCTTGCTTGGGTTAAGGACGTTCTGGGCCATCTCTGTGCAGAACCAACCTAGGGATGAGCAGAGGGGTAAACAGGGAGGTTGCCGGGCGCCTGTCTGGGGCTCCTGGCAAGGAAGGGGCCGTGCTGGTGGAACCCTGGGGCTCCCACGGCCAGGTGCAGCCCTGTGGGTTTGCACTGCTGCCTCCGTGCTGAGCACCAGCTGCTCCTGCAGTCCCCGGCCTCTCCCTCCCCGGCTCCTTTCCTACCAGTCTTTGCCCC
>NW_025412605.1:0-3035 GCF_002201575.2 Neomonachus schauinslandi | reverse complement strand
TTTAGCTGACTTGTCTTTGATCGTCAGACACGTCAACCACAATTGATACCTATGCTACCCAAAGAATCTACACATTCAAAGCAATCCCTATCAATATACCATCAACATTTTTCAGGGAGCTGGAACAAACAATCCTAAAATTTGTGTAGAACCAGAAAAGACTCCCAAAGGCCCACAGAGTGTTGAAAAAGAGAACCAACACCGGAGGCAACACAATTCCGGACTTCAAGCTCCATTTCAAAGCTGTCATCACCAAGACTGTATGGAACTCGCACAAAACCAGACACCTAGATCAATGGAGCAGAATAGAGGACCCAGGAATTGACCCTCAACTCTACGGTCAACTAATCTTTGACAAAGGGCGAAGGAATAGCCAATGGAAAAAAAGACAGTCTCTTCAACAGATGGTGTTGGGAAAATTAGACAGCCACATGCAGAAGAATGAACCCGGACCACTTTCTTACACCATACACAAAAATAAACTCAAAATGCATGAAAGACCTAAATGTGAGCAAGGAATCCCCCAAAATCCTAGAGCAGAATACAAACAACACACTCTTTGACCTTGGCCACAACAACTTCTTCCTAGACACGTTTCCAGATGCAAGGGAAACAAAACCAAACATGAACCATTGGGACATCCTCGGGGAACAAAAGCTTTTGCACAGCAAAAGAAACAATCAACAAAACTAAAAGCAGGCTCCACAATGGAAGAAGACATTTGCAACTCACCTATCAGATAAAGGTCTTGTCTCCAAAATCTATGAAGAACTATGAAGAACTCATCAAACTCAACCTCCAAATCCCAAAAACTCCAGTCAAGAAATTGCCAGAAGACACGAACAGACAAATCCACAAAGAACACATATATTATTTACTAAAGTCTTGCCGCATGCATGAGGCCATAAATTATGTTAATAGAAAATTAGAAATATCCTACTCATTAATATGTTATATGTTATGCTATACATAAATTGTGTAATAAATGGAGCAGTAACTAATAACTTACTAAACTCATAAGCTTATTATAATGTCTTATTTATAGCTATTTTGATGAAAAGAACCTCTATATCACTTAGTGATATAATGGTTAGTGGTCATATATGCTAGTCACTGAAAACAGTGCTAATATTTACAAAAGATACTGCCCATTTAAAAATTTTGCCCTGCTTACCAATTAATTTACATAAAAACTAAATAAGGAGTCGATATTGTATAGATTATTAAAAAATCCCAAACATAATCATTTTGGTAATCATTAATCTATTGCTGTCTATAAAAGAGTGAATTTCTAAGGAAAAGACAAATGTCACATAAATATAAAAGAGAAAGTCATTTGCATGTGCATCTAATTCTACTACCATAGATACTTATAGATAAGAAAAATTAAAGTTTGAGGCTTTAGGGAAAAGACAATTAATCCCTACAATTAAAGGAGATGTTTCCTATTTTATTCACAGTGGATGCTGTACTTCAGAGTAATTTGGGGCATAAATTTATTTGAACATGTCTTCCTTAACCAGTTAGATAATTAACCAACTAACCAGATAATTAAAATGGAATCAATTTGCTAATTAATTTAATCTGTTAATAAATAAAATTATCTCCTATCTTTAAAGATGTGTGATTACTGGTAACAAAGTTTTTAAGGCTGCAAATTAAAACTTTTTTTATGTTCCCTAGGGCTATATTCATTTATGAAATTTATTTTTATAATGCACACATTTAATTGAATTCAGCATTCTGTGAGTACATATTAGGTATAAAAATTAATTGTTGCAAGTTCTCTAAACTGAGACAAATTCCCTGTAATCACAATTACACACCATGATGACATAGCCTGTATGGTGATAGGTGCTCCAGAGCAGTATCTGTGGTAGCTGGGAGCCTGGTATATTGAAACCATATGCTGAATGCACATGTAAAATAGAGAAATATAGCCATTTTGTGTCCCTCACCTGCAATCTGACTTATAGTAGTTTTACATTTAGTTTTGTGTATTTTTTATATTAAAACAATTCCTCATGGCATTGAAGGAAATCTTGAGAAACTACTTTGAGCATATGAGAAACATGGAAAAGTCATAATTAAGCGATATATCACATCAATATGGACTAAAATGTGGGACTATGAGGCTCTTTCAACACAGAAGTACACAAACTTTAGAAAACTGGAATTTCGTATTATTTCCTAACATCATGAGTAAATTATGTGAGGCATACTAACAAGACATAGAGAAATAATAGAAATGTAATGTGTACTGTGATATATACCTGTTATGCAATAATCTTAGGGTTAAAAAATACTGTGTAATAACAGGAGAACAGTGTGATAGGATGCTAAGGCAAATATCCTGTCACAAAGTGAAAGATTAAAGATGTAATTATTCCTCCAACTCTCATTTTGGTTTCTATGTCATTTGACCACCTCTTCTTAAGTAAATGCCTAAACTTAGCTCCAAGCAACTCTCATTCCTTGTCTTCCAGGCATGAATGGAGCCATGGAAGATGCAAATGACACCACAGAGATAAACTCCATTCTTTTAGGGCTTTTTAACTACACTCAGACCCATCTGTTCCTCTTTTCAATGGTGCTCATGCTCTTCCTCATCTCCCTGATGGGCAATGCCCTCATGATTGTGCTCATCCATGAGGACCCCAGCGGCACACACCCATGTACTTGCTGCTTAGCCAGCTCTCCCTCATGGACATGATGCTGGTCTCCACCATAGTCCTCCAAATGGCAATCAACTACCTGATGGGCACCAGGTCCATCTCTCCTGCTGGCTGTGGAGCCCAGATTTTACTGTTTCCCATTCTGGGAGAGGGTGAGTGCTTCCTTTTAGCGGCCATGGCCTATGACCGCTATGTGGCCATACGTCACCCCCTGCGCTACCCCATCCTCATGAATCAGAAGCTCTGCTTGCACGTGACCACAGGCTCCTGGCTTCTGGGAGGGGTGGATGGGCTGATACAGCCTGGTGCCACCCTGAGCTTCCCTTACTGCCATTCTCGAGAAATCAACCACTTCTTTTG
>NW_025412604.1:0-3035 GCF_002201575.2 Neomonachus schauinslandi | reverse complement strand
GAAACTAGCATTCCTCTTGCACAAGTCAGTGAAGTTCTAATGTCCAGGTATATCCCCTGAAGGAACAACAGTGTAGAGAAAACGTGCTTTAGTTACCGTCGAACTCTTTAAAGAGAAAGCAGTATTCGGTGTACCACGGGTGAGAGCCTGGGGATCGGGTTCCCTACACAACACGGAATGAGAAACAGGGTGGTGTAGAAGACATGTCTCAAAGCAGCTTTGGTTTCATGAAACTAGCCTTCCCCTTGCACGGCAAGGCACCTCCCTCGAAGGAACAACTCTGTAGAGAAAACGTGCTTTAGCTACTGTCCCCCTCTCTGAAGGAGAAAGCCGTTCAGTGTGTCCCAGGTGTGAAAGCTGGGTAACGGGTTCCCTACAGAAAACGGAGTGAGAAAGAAGCTGGTGTAGAGGGGACGTCTAGAAACACCTGTAGTTGCATGAAACTAGCATTCCCCTTGCGCAGGTGTGGGGAGGTCAAATATCCAGGCACCTCCCTCGAAGGAACAACAGTACAGAGAAAACGGGCTTTAGATACTGTCCACCTCTCTGAAGTAGAAAGCAATTTAGGGTGTACCATGGGTGAGAGCCTGGGGAATGGCGTCCGTAAATAACATGGACAGAGAAACAAGCTGGTACAGAAGGCTCCTGTATTTCGAGCTCCAGTTTCATGAAACGAGCACTCCTCTTGCACGGGTGTGTGGAGGCCTAATATCCAGGCTTATCCCTTGAATGAAGAACAGTGTAGAGAAAACTTGCTTTAGATACTGTTCACCTCTCTGAAGTAGAAAGTAGTTTAGGGTGTAACACGGGTAATAGCATGGGGAACGGGTTCCGTACAAAACAAGGACGGAGAAACAAGCTGGTGCAGAGGGGAACTCTAGAAACAGCTGTAGTTACATGAAACTAGAAGTCCCCTTGCCCAGGTGTGGGGACGTCAAATATCCAGGCACCTCCCACGAAGGAACAACAGTATAGAGAAAACGGGCCTTAGATACTGTCCACCTCTCTGAAGTAGAAAGCAGTGTTGGGGGTACCACGGGGGAGAGCCTGGGGAAAAGGTTCCCTACATAACAAGGAGGGAGAAACAAGCTGGTGCAGAAGGCTCCTCCATTTCGAGCTCTAGTTTCATGAAACTCGCATTCCCCTTGCACGAGTGTGTGGAGTTCTAATATCCGGGCACCTCCCTCGAAAGAACAACAGTGTAGAGGAAATGTGCTTTAGCTACCGTCCAAGTCGCTGAAGGAGACAGCAGTTTACGGTGTACCATGGGTGAGAGCCTGGGGAACGGGTTCCCTACACAACACGGAACGAGAAACAGTGTGGTGTAGAAGATACCTCTCAAAGCAGATCTGGTTTCAAGAAACTAGCCTTCCCCTTGCACGGATGTGGGGAGGTCTATTATCCAGGAACCACCCTCGAAGGACAACAGTATAGAGAAAACGTGTCTTAGCTACTGCCCTCCTCTTTGAAGTGGAAAGCAATTTAGTTTGTCCCACGGGTAAGAGCCTGGGGGATCGGGGTCCCTACATACCATGGACGGAGAAACAGGCTGGTGCAGAAGGCACCTCTATTTCGAGCTCTAGTTTCATGAAACTAGCATTCCTCTTGCACAAGTCAGTGGAGTTCTAATATACAGGTATATCCCCTGAAGGAACAACAGTGTAGAGAAAACGTGCTTTAGCTCCAGTCGAAGTCTCTAAAAGAGAATGCAGTTTACGGTGTACCATGGGTGAGAGCCTGGGGAACGGGTTCCCCAAATAACACGGACAGAGAAACAGGCTGGTACAGAAGGCTCCTGTATTTCGAGCTCCAGTTTCATGAAACGAGCATTCCTCTTGCACGGGTGTGTGGAGGCCTAATATCCAGGCTTATCCCTTCAATGAAGAACAGTGTAGAGAAAACGTGCTTTAACTACTGTCCCCCTTTCTGAAGGAAAAAGCAGTTTAGTGTGTACCACGGGTGACAGCCTGGGGAAAGGGGTTCCCTACATAACACGGAGTGTGAAAAAACCGACGCAGAAGGCCCCTCTAGAAAAAGCTGTAATTTCATGAAACTAGCATTGCTCTTGCACGGGTGTGTGCAGGTCAAAAATCCAGGCACCTCTCTTGAAGGAACAACCGTGTAGAGGAAATGTGCTTTAGCTACCGTCCAGCTCTCTGAAGGAGAAAACAGTTTACGGTGTACCACGGGTGAGAACCTGGGGAACGGGTTCCCTACATAACATGAACGGAGAAACAGGCTGGTGCAAAAGGCTCCTCTATTTCGAGCTCTAGTTTCATGAAGCTGGCATTCCTCTTGCCCAACTGAGTGGAGGTCTAATAACCAGGTATATCCCTTGAATGAACAACAGTGTAGAGGAAACGTTCTTTAGCTACTGTCCACCTCTCAAGTAGAAAGCAGTTTAGGGTGTACCACGGAGGAAGGCCTGGGAAACGGGTGCCCTACAGAACACGGAGTGAGAAACAAGCCGGTGCAGAGGGCACCTGTCGAAACAGCTCTAGTTTCATGTAACTGGCATTCCCCTTGCACGGGTGCATGGAGGTCTAATATCCGGGCACCTCCCTCGAAAGAACAACACTGTAGAGGGAATGTGCTTTAGCTACCGTCCAGCTCTCTGAAGGAGAAAGCAGTTTACAGTGTACCATGGGTGAGAGCCTGGGGAAAGTGTTCCCTACGTAACACGGAGGGAGAAAAAGGGTGGTGTAGAAGGCACCTCTCAAACCAGCTCTGGTCTGAGGAATCGAGCATTCCCCTTGCAAGGGTGTGGGGAGGTCTCTTATCCAGGCACCTCCCTCGAAGGAACAACTCTGTAGAGAAAACGTGCTTTAGCTCCTGTCCCCCTCTCTGAAGGAGAAAGCCGTTCAGTGTGTACCAGGTGTGACAGCTGGGTCACGGGTTCCCTACAGAAAACGGAGTGAGAAAGAAGCTGGTGTAGAGGGGACCTCTAGAAACAGCTGTAGTTGCATGAAACTAGCATTGCCCTTGCCTAGGTGTGGGGAGGTCAAATATCCAGGCACCTCCCTCGAAGGAACAAC
>NW_025412603.1:0-3037 GCF_002201575.2 Neomonachus schauinslandi | reverse complement strand
GGGTAAAGACCCCTAATAGCCAGAGGAATGTTGAAAAAGAAAATGAAAGGTGGTGGTATCACAATACCTGATTCAAGCTATATTACAAAGCTGTAATCAGCAGAACAGTATGGCTCTGAAACAAAAACAGACTCATAAATCAGTGGAACAGAATAGAGAGCCCAGAAATGGATCCTCAACTCTATAGTCAACTAACCTTCACAAAGCAAGAACCAATATATAATGGAAAAAAGACAGTCTCTTCAAAAATTGGTGTTGGGAAAATTGGACATGCCCATGCAGCGGAATGAAATTGGAGCATTTTCTTATACCATACATAAAGATAAATTAAAAATGGATGAAAGAGCTAAATGTGAGACAGGCATCAAAATCCGAGAGGAGAACACAGGCAGCAACCACTTTGACCTCAGCTGCAGCACCTTCTTTCAAGACATGTCTCCAAAGGCAGGAGAAAGGAAAGCAAAAATGAACTATTGGGACTTCTTCAAGATAAAAATCTTCTGCACAACAAAGGTAAGAGTCCACAAAACTAAAAGGCAACCTACAGAATGGTAGAAGATATTTGCAAATGATATGTCAGATAAGGGTCCCGTATACAAGTTGTATAAGGATCTTACCACTCTCAACACCCAAAAAACAAGGAGTCTAGTCAAGAAATGGCCAGAAGACATGAGCAGACATTTCTCCAAAGGAGACATACAAATGGCCAACAGACACATCAATAAATGTTCCACATCACTTGTTATCAGGGAACTAGAAATCAAAACCAAAGTGAAATACCACCTTACACCAGTCAGAATGGCTATCATTAACAAGTCAGGAAATAACAAATGTTGGCGAGGATGTAAAGAAAGGGGAAACCTCTTACATTGTTGGTGAAAATGCAAGCTGGTGCAGCCACTCTGGAAAACAGTATAGACGTTCCTCAAGAAATTAAAAAGAGAGCTTCCCTACAACCCAGCAATTGTGCTACTAGGTATTTACCCCAAACACGCAAATGTAGTGATCCGAAGGGGCACCTGCACCCCAATGTTTATAGTAACAGTGTCCCCAATAGTCAAACTATGGAAATAGTCGAGATGTCCATTGATGGATGAATGGATAAAGAAGATGTGGTATATATTAACAATAGAATATTACTCAGCCCCTGGAAAAGATGTGTACTTAACTTTTACATCGGCTTGGATGGAACTGGAATGTGTTATGCTAAATGAAATACTTTAATCAGAGAAGAAAATTATCATATGTTTTCATTCATTTGTGGACTATAAGAAACAATGCAGAGGATCATAGGGGAAGGGATGGAATAAGAGAATGGGAAGAAATCAGAGAGGAAGACAAACAATGAGAGACTAACTATGGGAGAGAAACTGACAGTTGCTGGAGGAGACGTGGGTCGGGGGTTGGGGTAATTGGGTGATGGACATTAAGGAGGGCACATGATATGATGAGCACTGAGTGTTATATGCAACTGATGAATTACTTATCTCTACATCTGAAGATGTTGGCTAATTGATTTTAAATTTTAAAAGTCTTACATTCATATTTTATTAGATTGAATTTTTCTTAAAGATTTAAGTAATTTCTTTGCATTTTGTTATTTATGTACATTGTCCTAAATTTTTGTTTATATACTTTGCAAATGTATTCCTCAGCCTATTTAAACTACACAGATAAAAAATTCTGTTATGTAATTTTTGTGTTGATGTTTACGTTTTATATTACATATATTTGGGATGCTTATAAGTTATTATTCATTTCTTCTTAATGGGCTGGATTGCAGAGATTGATTTTCTCACAATAAGTCATCTGTATATTATTCAGATAAAACTCCTTGTTTTGATACATAAATTCTTTGAAACTGTGACCATGGTAAGATTGGTATTGGTTTGAAACAATCTTTCATCTATGTCATCAAATATATGAACCCTACAATATGCATTCCAGAGTTCTCCTCTTTATTTTTTGGTGTGAATAGAGAGATCTGCGCCTTTATGGGTTTGCTGAATGACAGAAAAGTTATATAAACATTCTTCAATTCAGCCACCCCATAGTCAGGACATTTTGGAGAAGAGATATGAATTACAAATGGCTTCAATAACAAGAATAAGGAGATAAAACACTAGTCTTCTAACTTACTTGGTATGCAATAGTAAGATTTGGACATGTTATCATCACTCTTAAGTCAGTCTCCTTGTTTCTAGATTCAGGTAATTCATAGTTTGCTAGACAGTTTTCTAGCACTGGCTTCGTTTGTTCTGCTGTGGTTCATTTTGGTTTTTTTTTTTTTAATTTTTATAAGAACATGATATTTAATTTCTTTCATAGACTTAGGCTAACACTAAGTGTTATGTATGTATGTACTTAGGCTAACACTAAGTGAACTGCTAATCTCTGCACATTCACATTTCCTGGAAGAAAGAAGCCATTAAGTGTTGTCACTTAGTGGCAGATGCAGAACTGGGAATAAATAGCTGGCACTGAAAATTCAAAATATAGTTATCAAGAGTAGGGACTCTGGTTTTCTGTTTTTGACACTTTCCCCCCCAAATTACCTTAGCTGTATCCACAGGGTTTGATATTCACAGATGTTAGTGAAATAAATGATTATACATATAATTACAAGGGCCAATTGGCACACACACGTTAAAAACTGATGTCCACTAAGTTTTATCAACTATTAAGTTATCTCACGATGATGCGATCAAACCTTTTCATGGCAGGTTCTGATCAATAACCAGTTCATGGGCGCCCAACACATCGTTGGCAAAGCCCAAACTGAACTCCAACGTCTGACTTTATTTGAGCTTTGCTTCCAACAAATTCCACTGAAGTAAGTTCAGAGCAGGTCTTATTTTCAAACTCACACGTCAGTCCCCATTCCCCCTATCTGCCCCTTGTCTCTTCCTCCATTGAATGAGGTCAGTTTCAAAATATGTGGGTAAACAACAGTAAGTCCTGAATTTGAAGAATTCAGCTGAGGGTCTTCGACCAGGGGAATGGGTTATTCCCATGGGATTCTTGGGTGGACTTTGAA
>NW_025412602.1:0-3037 GCF_002201575.2 Neomonachus schauinslandi | reverse complement strand
ACCCACTCTGCCTCTCTGCAGAGCTTCACAATCTTACTAATCTCTCCCATCCCTCCAAGGATGTTGCATGGCCTCTGATTTAGTCTGAGGAAGGGCATGGTTCCAAAGGCCTCTCTTTGGTCTCCTCTTTCCTAATAAACATCAGACGAAGGTTCAGAAACCAAAGTGGGAATTCCACCAGTGCTAATATGAGTATTTCCATTCCACATTCTTGACCTGGGGAAATGAGCACAGGATGACTCTCTGGTCTCAGTGAATAAACTGTTAAATGTAGGACAAGGCTCCTTCTATTTCCACAACTTCCAAAGCCCCTACTCCAACTCTTGGGCAGGTCATGTAACAGTCCTGGTCTTTGGGCATCAACATATGTTTGGAATCATTCTATAAAAGTTCCCAGAAAAGGTAGTGTTTCCCTTTTTTCCAGAGTTGGTCCCACCAGTGAATATCTGTGTCTTGGGGGACATTTGGGGAAAGTTGGGGGTGGGAGATGAGATGCATGGCACACATGGAGAAGGTGGTAGGGTCATTTCCCAAAGGGCTCCAGTCTCTCGCTCACTCTAGGGGCTCAGAGGCCCACACTGGCCTAGGGCTCATAGCTGGGGAGGAGACCATGACTCTTCACTATAGTAACTACTCAATCTAGATATTTATTTTTTGTGCTACATTGCCCAACAATTTCAATCTGGACAGACCTGCTCAACTGTCCCACAGCACACACCCTTGAGGTTCCCGTCCTCTGGTTACCATTCTGGCTCCGTGGCTCCTGGGTGACTGCACACACCTTGACTCTGCTGGTTGAAGCATCCTTCCTGCCACTCCTCACCTCCCATCTTCTCCTGCAGTGTAGGACAGCTCCCCCAGAGCTCCTCGAGGACACTGGTACCTCCCGTACCCATGCCTCTGTAAGTGTGTTGATGAAGGTTGTGCATGGATGGCTATGTCTTTCAGCAAGCACGATTAGGGATGGCTGAGCACATGGCACATCACAGAACTGTTTCCACATGCCTGATTCTTATGCTTCCTGACTTCTTCCTGCCTTCCTCAACGGTATACCCAAGGAAATCCCAACATTTGGCCCTTATTGACCCAATATAGCATCCAGAATATCAACACCATGTGCAAGTGGTCAGGGTCATCCTTTAAATACCAACTCTCAACTGAGCATATTCCTATCAATGAATTCAGTCCAATCCATATCTTTATTTTGTCCCTTTGGTCTACCACTCTCACAACATATTCCAGCCCTGCCACTCAGGCTTTGGCCAACACAGAAGGTCTAGGTTCTCTAAGCTGTCAGTGTATTGTCTCTCCTTCAGGAAAGGCCTTGGAACTTTCTAAATGGCTAATTTTCAAAATTTTTTCTTTTCTTTTCTTTTTTTTTTTTTTTTTGAGAGAGATAGAGAGGGACCATGAGTGGGGGCATGAGGGAAGGGTGGGGTGGGCGAGAATCCCAAGTAGGCTCCATGCTCAGCATGGAACCCAATGCAAGGCTCAATCTCACAAGCCTAACTTCATGATATGAGCCAAAATCAAGAGTCAGACACTCAACCAACTGAGCCACTCAGTCGCCCACAAAATTTATCTTTAGATCAACTTCTATTATGAGCTCCTATCAATACAGAGCAATGAGGTCAAGCAATTCTTTCATCCTATAGAAAAACTTCTCCCTGAGGAAAGAGTGACTCTGCAGGGACCAACAGAAATTACACATCAAGCTAATCCTGGACTATAAAACAAGGGGGAAAATCATTTTAGGGTGATGGATACATGTACATCACCTTCATTACAGTGATTGTTTTACTGGTATGCACATATATCAAGAGTCTTGAAATTATACACTTAGATCTATGGAAGTTTTGGTTACATAATTATACTTCAAAAGGCTATAAAAATATCCAAAGACTCACACACCTAGGAAGGTAAATACTCTGTACTTACTGATCTGAAATAGTTACGGAAATAGACAACTCATCTCAAAAAATCCAACCACATCATAATGAGGACTTCTGGTAGGTCAGAGAATGGAATGCAATAGAATAAATTCACTAAGGTACTTGAACTATAGGAAGCTAGAAGGTAATATACTGATGTCCTATATGGTCTCCAATTTCCCTCTTGACATACACTTTCCTTCTTAAAAATTTTATCTATTTCTTTGAGAGAAAGAGAGCGGGAGCACACATAGAGGCAGGGGCGAGAGGGGCAGAGGGAGAGGCAGAAACAGACTCCCTGCTGAGCCCGATGTGGGGCTCCATCCCAGCACCCTGAGGTCATGACCTGACCTGAAGGCAGCCGCCCAACTGACTGAGCCAACCAGGTGCCCTAATATTCCCTTTTTTTGTTAGTTTCTACCTTCTTACCTATTTTATCCACTTCTTGCCCCTCACCTTGGCAAATCATGTATATGTTCTCTGTATCTATGAGTTCGAGTTACTGTGTTTTTTGTTTTCTGGTTTGCTTTAGATTCCACATATATGTGAACCCGTGGTATTTCTCTTTCTCCTTCTGATTTATTTCACTTAGTACGTCCCCTTGGCTGTTATGAATTATGTGGCAATGAATGCAGGTGCGTACGTATCTTTATGAGTTAGCGATTTCAGTTTCCTTGATTTTAACACCTAGGAGGGGAATTGTTGGATGATATGGTTATCCTATTTTGAAATTAGTTTCCCTGAAGTAATCTGTATCCCCAACGTGAGTCTCGAACTCACGACCCGCAATCAAGAGTCACACACTCTTCTGACTGAGCCAGCCAGGAGCCCCTCACATTGAATTTTTTGAGAAAACTTGATACCATTTTCCATAGTGGCTGCACCCATGGACAATCCCAACAACAGAGCTTTCCTCCACATTTTGGTCGACCCGTGTTATTTCTGGTCTTTTTACCACTAGCATTTCTGACGGGTGTCAGGTGCCATCTCTTTGGGTTTTGATTTGCATTTCCCTGGTGACACATGGTGTTGAGCCTCTCTTTACGTATTTGTTCGCCATCTGCGTGTTTTCTTTGGAACAATGTCTATTCTGAACTCTGCCAATT
>NW_025412601.1:0-3037 GCF_002201575.2 Neomonachus schauinslandi | reverse complement strand
AAAACAGGCAGAAAACCCCACGTTTGCTACATTCCCAGAAGCTGCCAGATTGCACAACCTGGGAAATTAGATGGACATGAAGAAAGAGCCCGACGTTCTGGATGCTTTGTTCTGGCCAAGGGAAATTCCCCAAATCTCAGTGTTGTGCTTCAAACCTGGCTTCCCCTTCATTCCCCTAGCAAAGCGTCAGTATATATACTGTGGGCACCCTTAGCAGGCAGGAGGGGCAGGCAGCTCAGCTTCACCAGGAGCCTCCTTGGGAAGCAACAGCCAAAGGTGAGGTACTAGAACTTTCCAACACGATTTCTCTTTGCAGACTCCCGTTCCCCACGGCATTCCTGCTCTGTGTCCCAGCTCTCTGCTTCCTTCCTGCATCTCCTAGCCTGACAATTAGGATTCGGCAGATGTGAATACTTGCTGGGACTGGGATTTAGTCGTGCACTTCCTCGGTGAGAGTTCAGGGATGGGTAGAGCAGGCATTCTGCAAAGGTTTGTGCATTGTTTCACTCATCTCATTTGACAGACTGGTATATGGTCACAAAATGCCCAGATGCTTCTTTGGAAGCTTTCTGTACAGTGGGTGTCAGGGCCCACAGGTGATGCCTGAAAGGGAAAGTGGTTTACATTAGAAGCGCAGTGCAGTCTCTCATACTGGGATTCCAACGAGGCAAGTGGAAACGGACACGTGGCCCCTCTGGAATTCTCTCTATGTATCTACGTATCACCTGCCTAATATATGTATACGCACTGTCTACTTCTTTCTACATATACATACATACACATATATGTACATACACGGGTATATATGTACACATGTGTGTGTGTGTGTAGATCTACAGATATAGATACTATTGAGTGTGGCTTAGTTTTGGAATACAAGAACGGGTCAACATTACTCCCCGAAAAAACCAATCCAAAGCACAACTAAACACCTATCATCTTTGTGTGTCTCTTTGACTCTGCAGCAGGATGAAGCTTTTCCTGGGCATCCTCTTGTGCTCCCTGGTCCTGGGTGTCAGCAGCCAAAGGTGGTTAACCTTCCTCACGGAAGCTGCTCAAGGTAAGGCCCAAAGCATGGGGGTCAGGGGGAGGCCGCACCTGGCCTCCCTCCAGGATTCCCCAGTGCAGAGGCCTGTGCTAGGCACTGTTCTAAGAGCTTTACGTGGATGAATGAACTGGTTTTCATCCTCAGGTTTTAATCTGTAATCCTGCGATGTAGGCACCATCATCCCTTAACAGAGAACCTGAGGCACAAAGAGATGAAGAGTCTGACAAAGTCCTCAAGCAGAGCAGGGTTTACCCCAGTGGTGGAGCCCCCCCCAGACGTTGCTAGGACAGGACTGTCCTGCCTCCCAGAGCAGAGAGCGCATGGCCGACTGCGGGGTTTGGGAACACACAACCCTCTTGTTTATCTGAGTGAATGGCAGATAGTCAGGCTGTGGGAGAGGCGGAAGGCCACTCTGCAGAGCTCCTCTCCCCGCAATGAAAGGCACAAGGATTCCACGATGGTGGTTCTGCGGGCCTGAGACCTGGCTGGGCAGGAGAGCAAGAGACGTGCGCCTCAGTAGTCAGACTCAGCGGCAAGATTTGTGTATTTCACAAAATCATTTCTTTTTCTTTTTCTTTTTCTGTGAGAGTCACTGATTACTGTTTTAAGTGTTTGCTGTCAATCCTTTCTAAATTCTCACAGGCACCACTACAAATGTGTTTCCATCTTTAGGTCAAGGTTTTTCAAAGGGTTGTTCTAGGACCGCGTGCATGAGAATCGCCTGGGGTTTGGGGTGCTTTGTGAAATGCAGATGCTGGGTGCACACACCCCCCTCTGCTGAATCATCATTTCGGGGCTGAGCCTGAAATCTGGCCTTTACCAAGCACCCCAGTGGCTTTTTGTGCCCACTCAAGCTTGGGAACCACTGCCTCCAGTTTTGCCCCCACAAGGGACCAGTATGTCAGGCATTTTGGAAGGACTTCTTAAGCAAGGGGCCTCCAGCCATCTATTTAAATCTGTAACTTGGAGGGAGTAGGTACAGTAAGAATGCCCTTTCTAAACACCAGAAATAATAAATGCATAAAATGGAGATAAGGGATCGCATGGATATTAAACTAGGATTACAACTTGACAGTAGATTTTTCTCTTTTGCTTATTAAGTTACTTTTTGAAAGTCTTCATCTTATTGTAGCCTGATCAGATTCCTTCAATCAGTAACTCTCTGATCTTCCTCTGAGCCTAGTCCCTTTACTGTTTTTGTCCCAGCCTTCCTAAGGCCCAGAGAAGTGATAGCATAGTGAGCACCTACAACCTTCTAGAAGTTATACGTGTATTTTCTCAGTTTGTCTGCATAACCACTGTGTAGAGGGCAATACTCTTCAGTTTACTGGGGAGAACGCTGAACTTTAGAGCTGGGGTAGTTGCCCTTTTTCTGCATTTGATGACCCCGTTTCTGTGAAGCTTTCTTGGGAGAATTCACCTTTATCACCTGATGATTGAGTTCTGACAGTCTCCTGGTGCCACACATGCCCCAGACATTCGGATGTACACAGAACTGAGTTGTCTTCACGCTGCCCACAGCGCTGAATCGCTCCCCTTGACTAGGTTGGGAGCCCTCTGGGTCAGCAGCCTCCCTCACACTTGCCTTTGTCCTCACGCCCCAGTCAGAGGGTTCCCTGCCCTTTCCAGGTAGAGGTTCATTGCACAACGAAGCATCCCTTAAAGACCATCCCCCTCTTGTTCATACACATCACACACAGCCAAAAACCAAGTAGCAACAGTACTTAGAATGGAATCAAAGAGAATAAAACTTGCACCCGGTGTGATTCTCCTAACATTAACCCAGGGGAGTGAAAAGTAAAGGAATATGTATCTCAGCCAGTATAATCTCAAAGGTTTTTGTCAAAAGGCTGAAATCTTAGAATCATTGGGAGGAAAACTTTTCTCTATTTTGCCAAGAGATGATCACTTTCATTTTCTTTCCTTTCCAGGGACTAGAGACATGGTGAGAGCTTACTCTGACATGAGAGAAGCCAATTACAAAAATTC
>NW_025412600.1:0-3040 GCF_002201575.2 Neomonachus schauinslandi | reverse complement strand
CCCCCCCCCCCCCCCCCGGGTTCCACAGTGTCGGCAGCCAAGCCTGTGTCCTGGGGCAAGACTACAAGATTCTACTCTGAAATCTGAGGATACAGGAGAGAAGACCCATGATCCTGAGCCCAGCCCATCAACCCACATGGAACCCACACGGAAGTGCACAGGCCACCGGGACACGTGCAGTCCTGGCCACCCCACAGGGCACCACCTGGGAGCAAAGTCTCTGATTCCAAAGTCAGAGGCCAAGCAAACAAACAAGAAGCAACCTGGATAAAATAAAGGTTATACGGAGAGGAGAAAAGGTCAAAACCGTATTGTTGCCATCCTCGGAGAAACCCGGAGATGCGATCCATCTGGAACACGGGAACAGGGTGCTCCAGGAGCACACGGGAGGGAAGCTGTGTCCTCATCAACATGCACCACTGGCCGTCCTTGCTCATCGCGGCCACACTGGGCTGGTGGGCGTCCCCCCAGCGCCAGCGACGCGGGGCGCCACTGCAGGTCCTCCCAGTCACCTGGGCCGTCTGCTCTGGAGAAGCGTCTACGTGGACCCTCTGTCCACTTTGAAATGGGGCTGTCCCGTTACCGAGCTAGGAAGGTTCTCCCTGCGTGGCAGACCGGCCGCGGGACATGGGGCGCGCACGCACTTTCTCCCATTCTGTGGGTGGCTGTCCCGTCTGCCTGTCCCTCCGTGTCACCATGCTTGTGGAGCTGTGTTTAAGGCACCTGTGCCTGGCCCGAGGTCATGACAGGAGAGCGTCAGCCCTGACATCTGCGGCTCCGACTCACTTTTCACTTTTGTGAGAGGTTGGGTGGGGTCACCTTCATTCTTTGACGTGTGGATATCCAGCCGGCCCAACGTGGCTTGTTGGGGACCGGCCTTGGCTCCCCTCTCGGTGCGTCCTGACCGTGAGGGGCACTTTCCAGGCTTTCCCTCATGCTCCCTTGTCATCCACCCTGCGGGTAGGTCAGGCTTCTGGATCTGTCTTGTCCCGTGAAACCAAATCTTATATCCTGCTCCCGGAAGGAAGTCCTTCCGAACACAGTGGGGGGTGTGCGCGCCCACGCGCACATGCACACACACACACACGCGCGCGTGCACGCACACACCCATGCCCTACGCAGGCAGGTGGCCACCTGAGGTTGGGCCCGTGTTGCCTCTGCCTTGGGGGCTGGGAGCGAGGCTCCCGGGGGAGGCAGATGCTAGCTTGGTTTCTTCTACTCCGTACGCCAGGCTGACTGGACCCGTGTGGGACTGAGGACAGTTCTGCCTCACGTCATGGCCTCTGCTGATCCAGCAGGCGGCACCACACAGCTGTTACTGCAATGGTCCCGCCTAGGAGCGTCCCGGCACTGTGCTGCAGGGTGGCAGAGAGGCCCGAGCCTGAGCCACGCAAGGGCCGGCAGCGCAGGGCCCGTCCAGGGTGGCGGGCTGCTCTGGAGGGAGCCTGTGGGCAGGACGGCGGGAAGCGTGAGGAGCACGGCTGACTGTGGGGCCAGGAGGCAGAGGGAGAACCATCTACAGAGTCTGGGGTCCAGAGCACCCCGGCCCCCTAGCTTCTGCCCCGGGCTCCCATCCTGTCCCTGCTGCCCTTCCCCCCCAACCCTGCTGAGCCACACAGGCCCCGGGAGTGTCTGCTGAACGGAGGGCCAGGCCTTGTTATCAGGACTGCAGACACACCAATAACCAGCTCGACCCTCTCCTCCCTTCCCAGCATCCCTAGGTGCCTTGGCCATAGTCATCCACTTGCGGCTCAGGGCTCTCCTCTATCCCACTGCCTGTGCTGGGCCCCAAATGAGCTCTGACCCTGACTCAATGGGCTCACATCCATCCATCCTTCCATCCACCGGTTACTGCACCCTCTCTGGAAAGCCCCCGGACACCAGTCCCCCAGCTGGGTTTTCAGATACATGTGCCCCATTTTCCAGGGCAGCCGAGGCAGCTGTGAAGGGTCAGTGAGAGCCGACAAGCCTTGTCCTCAATGGGTGCACGTTCCAGCAGGGCAGACTGGTAAGCAACTGGCAGGATGCTGGGAAGCAGCAAGGTGCTGCATCCATCCACTGTGGGGAGCATAGTCCATTCAACGGGTGGTGCACGTCCCCACATGCAGGAAGCCTAACTCACCACATACAGGGTTAACTCCCATTGGTCAAAGGCCCAAATGTAAGAACAAAAACTAAAAACCCTTATAAGAAAACAGAGGTAATTTTCCTGACCTCGGGTTAGGAAATGATTTCATAGTTATGACGCGAGAAACACAAACAACAAAAGAAAAAATAGAAAAATCAGGCTTCATCAAGGTGACGACCTGTCCCTAGCACAGCTCCCACCACTGTGACGACTAGGTGGTCTCAAGGGGATGGGCACGACCGGAAAGCAGGGGCCATCTGGCCGCAGCAGTGGTCCCCGGGGCGCCCTGGTCCCCTCCCCAGGGGCGGAGGGGAACACAGACCCGGGCAGGGTGGTCAGGGCATGGCGGTCTGTGCGCATAGCTCCCCACTGGCTCCCTGCATGTGATACCTGCTCCCGAGAGTTCTGGGGACCGTGGGTCCCCTGGCTCTGAGCTCCTGGGCCCAGAAGTCTGGCGATGGGGGACTGGGGTGTGCCCCTAGCTGCGGTGAGTGGGGAGCTGGCATGGGGCTGTGCAGGACAGTGGGGTCACGGGGAAGGGGTGTGGTGTTGTTGCCCCCGAGGGGGCTCTGCCGTGGGCCACACCGCCGGCCTGTGACTCCTGCAGCAGCCCTGGCCCGTGTGGATAGCTGTCCGCCCCTCCTGCCACACCCACAGCCTTGTTTCCGACTGTGGCTCTCAGGTGCTTCCTCCACAGAGGTCCCCCCATCCTGTGCACACGGGCACCCTTGACCTCCCGGCCACAGAACCACCAACCACAGTTGCCATGAAACTACACTTGTCAAAACAAATGATGGCAGCAAGGGATGACGACCTGAGAAAACCAACACTGATAGACAATCCACACCTGCCCCCCACAGGGTGTATACGCACCCGCACCCCCCACGTGCACACACCTGCCCCCCACAGGGT
>NW_025412599.1:0-3042 GCF_002201575.2 Neomonachus schauinslandi | reverse complement strand
ACCGTCGCTGATATCCTCACCACCACCGCCACAGCCAGCTCCGGCACCATCAGTGATATCCTCGGCACCACCACCACGGCCAGATCCAGTACTGTCGCTGATACCCTCAGCACCACTGCCGTGCCAAAACCACCACCATCACTGATATCCTCGGCACCACAGCCACGGGCAGCTCCAGCACCGTCGCTGATATCCTCAGAACCACTGCCATGGCCAACACCACACCGTCGCTGATACCCTCTGCACCACCGCCACACCCATGGCTGGCACCGTCGCTGATATCCTTGCCACCGCCAACACGGCCAGCTGTAGCACCGTCGCTGATACCCTCGGCACCACCACCATGGCCAGCTCTGGCACCATCACTGATATCCTCGGCACCACAGCCACGGCCAGCTCCGGCACTGTCAGTGATATCCTCAGCACCACAGCCACGGCCAGATCCAGCACTGTCACTGATATCCTTGCCACCAACACCACGGCCAGCTCCAGCACCGTCGCTGATTCCATCGGCACCACCGCCACACCCATGGTGGGCACCATCGCTGATATCCTCGGCACCACTGCCACGGCCAGCTCTGGCACCGTTGCTTTTGCCCTCAGCACCACCACCACGCCCAACACCAGCACTATCGCTGATATCCTCGCCACCACCACCACGGCCAGCTCCGGCACCATCGCTGATATCCTCGGCACCACCGCCACGCCCAACACCAGCACCACTGCTGATATCCTCGCCACCACAGCCACAGCCAGCTCTGGCACTGTCGCTGATATCCTCGCCACTACCACCACCATGGACAGCTCCTGCACCTTCGCTGATTCCTGGGCACCATTGCCACGCCCAAAACCATCACCATTGCTGATATCCTCGGCACCACCTCCACGGCCAGTTCCGGCACAGTCACTGATATCCTCGCCACCACCGCCACAGCCAGCTCCGGCACCGTTGCTGATACCTTGGCACCAGAGCCACACCCATGGTGGGCACCGTCGCTGATATCCTTGCCACCAGCGCCACGGCCAGCTCAGGCACTGTCGCTGATATCCTCGTCACCACTGCCAGGGCCAGCTCTGGCATCGTCACTGATATCCTCGGCACCACCGTCGCAGCCAACACCAGCAGCAGCACAGCATTCAGACAGGGACTGAGTGTCTCAACAATCAGACACATGAGGGAGTCAGCCAGGAGCTGGCAATGTCCGGCACTATAACGAAGACAACAATCGGAGGACAGTAGCAACAGTATTTGACTGAAAATTGTGGTTTTCAATGTAAAGTTTTAACTTTTTCTCAAGAAGACAATGAATGACACAGTGGAATCAAAATAAAGATGCTGCCTCAGCAGGGAGAGGAAAGACCAGAAAGGCGGTGGGTGTGGCTGTAACAGGCCAATGGGATCCAGTCCTCCTGCAACTGGAGTGTGGGTCTCAGCCAACCCGTGCACAACGTGACTGACAAACATAAGTCTGTCCACTTCTTGCTTTTCTGAAGATGAATAAAGAGAGAACAAATGGCACAAGACCTAAAAAAAAGTGTGTGTGTGTGTGTGGTATGGGGTGTGTATGAGGTGAGAATGTATGTGGTGTGTGTGTGTGTGGTGTGTGGGGGAGGGAGCAGAAGGAGAGGCAGGATGAGGAGGGGAGCACCTGCAGGAGCACCTGTGAGGTACCTGTGGGAGCACCTGCGGGAGCACCTGTGAGGCACCTGTGGGGGCACCTGTGGGGCACTTGTAGGAGGCAGAGCCAGGACTCGTGCTCAGCGTCACCTCCAACAGGACCCAGAACAAGTCCCAGCATGCCCGTCAGGGCTCAGCTTCAGCAGGTTGCCCACAGACAGACTCCCGTGAAAGAGGAGCCTAGAGCCATAAGGTAAAAGGGGATGAAGAACAAGCAATGGGAACACTGAGTATAGATAATAGATAAGAAAGGCTCAAAATAACCTCCTTTACAGCCGCACATCCGAATTTGAACATAGACCTCGCCATGACTGGATCAAGAATTGAAATGGGGACCACACACACGAAATAGAAACCAGAGAATTCACCTGTTGGAGGCTGTGAATAATATGGCAGCTGCTGAGTAACCAGGGGGGTCGGCTTGTTCAGCCAGCCTGAGGGTGTGGGCATGAGCCCCATTTTACATTGCACGATGACAGGGAGCAGAGACTCAACATGCAAATCAACGCCTTCTGAGAGGGGAGGCAAAAATCAAAGAAAACATGAAAGGGAAACATGTAAGGGAAATGCACGTTTACAGAGCTTGCAATATCTGAAGCACTATCCTCTGGCAGCACTGTTCAGCAAATGATGAGACAGACAGGAAAAGCATTCTGCAAGTGCCCTGCTGGCGGCGTCAGGTGAGGGAAGGACAGAGGACTCACAGCAAGCGCCAGTCTGGTTCCCACACAGAAGGCCGTGAACACTGAGGCAGCGCTAACTTCCACAGAATGGAGAAGGGAGGGAATGCTTTGGAGCCAAGAAGGTCACACCACTCTGTGAGGACAGTAGGGACAGAATCCCACATCTCAGACATCTGAAAATACACCAGCCAGCTAGTCTTTCTGGAGGAGAGCTCAGGACACAAAGCCACTCCACGACTGTTAGAGGAGAGGGGGCACAGGGGAGGCGTGGGAGAATTTAGTGAGAACCCAACTCTGAGTGACAGAAAGGTCAAGAGCCTTCTTGTTTCCTAAATAGAATGTGACTGAAGGGTGTGACATCTTGCAGGGTGAAGGGTATGACATCTTGCAAGATGAAGGGTGTGACATCTCACCAGGATGAAGGGTGTGACATCTCACCAGGGTGAAGGGTGTGACATCTTGCAGGGCAAAGGGTGTGACATCTCACCAGGGTGAAGGGTGTGACATCTTGCAGGGTGAAGGGTGTGACATCTCATCAGGGCAAAGGGTGTGACATCTCACCAGGATGAAGGGTGTGACATCTTGCAGGGTGAAGGGTGTGATATCTTAACAGGATGAAAGGTGTGACATCTCACCAGGGTGAAGGGTGTGACATCTTGCAGGGTGAAGGGTGTGACATCT
>NW_025412598.1:0-3042 GCF_002201575.2 Neomonachus schauinslandi | reverse complement strand
ATATGCTACTTTTTATATCTTTGTGCCTTTGCTCTTGTTATTCAGACCAAAACAAGTTCAATATCTTTCCTAACTTATTAACCAGACCAGAGGGCACCACGAGGTTTCTGGTGGACCTCGGCTATCTGTGCTGATGCACAGATATACAGTGTTGCACTGTTATACAGTGATAACAACTGAATAGCAAAACCCTGGAGGGGCAGAGGGGAGAAGAGGCTTAGTTTAAAACTGATTAAATGATTAACCCAAGGCTACAGCTTCAGCCTCCATGATCGTTTGTTCTAGATTAGGGACAGTGGCATGGTGTGGCTTGGTTCCAGGAATGATTTTCCCTAACAGCTCATAATTGGGTAACTCCGAGTTTCATTTGTCCATTACTAGGGAGAGGAAAGGACCTGTTGTTTCAGGTTACATTGTTAGCACATTCTGTCCTTCCCCACCAAACCCTGAGTCAACTGACAGGGACACCTCCTGTCAAGGTGTTCAAGCAGGACCTAAATATGCCTCCTTTGTCATCAGAGGCCTCTGTCAGCAAATGGTTAGGATTCCCAGCATTTACCTCTCAGATTTTCATCAGTCTGAACCAAAGAGCACAGAAGGGAGAAGCAGGATGGAGTCAATTTTGCTTAGAGCTCTTTTGCCAACCCACATGTTCACTCACACACATGCACACACCACCCCAGATGTGTGGCCCAGCCCATAACTCAGTGCCTTCTTTCCTACCTTGAAGGGAAAGAGGATCGCAAGGCAAATCCATGACTGTGTTTTGCCATCTTGGGGAAGCCTGTGGTCCCACTTGTAAAGAAGATGGCCATTGGGTCCAGAGTCTTTGACTCCCTGCAAAGGGATTCAGTACAAAAGGGGAGAAGTCATACTTCCTGCTTTTCCATCCCCAGAGAAGCAAAAGGAACAATAGGAGGCTTGGAGTCAGAAAAATGGAGGTTTCTAACACTGGAGGGGAAACCAGTTCTCCCAGTGTTAAGGATCAAATGGAGTTTGGGAGTGAGTTAGATAAGTAGTCTGACATCTCTTCATTTAAAAAGGGGGGAAATACAGTGGATTGTTTTGCATGTAACAAACACTGAAATAGCACTTCCAGGCAGTGCTCTAAGTGATTTACAAATAAGAACTCATTCAATCTTCAGACCAACCCTAAAAGGCAAGTACTGCTCTTATTGTTCCCATTCTGTGGATGAGAAAACTGAGGCTCAGAAAGGTTTTTCATAACTTGCCTGAAGACATGTAGCCAGCAAGTGGTCCAGCCAGGATTCAAATTCACTCCGTTTGATCCAAAGACTATGCTCTTAATCACACTGCTAAGCTTGTTTTTTACATGAACCAACTTAATAGGAATTTCACCCCATAATCTTGGCAATGAGGGGTGGGGAAGAGAAAATGAGGATGCACATTTGCCCTGGTATAAGCTTGAGATGGAAGGTAGAATCTGTAGGGTACCCTAGTGTACCTTGATTCTTGGGGACTTCTCCTAGATTGGGAGTCTCTTGGGCTTATAAATGCAAGTTCCCTATGGTGTTTGATTGGAGAAACTGCAAATGATCCCAAGGCTGCAGGACACACTGACTCTTGCTGTGATATGATTTTGGCAATTTGAGGGAGTTTTAGAGAATATTCTTTATTTACACCATTTTCTTTTAATTGTCTGACTTTAAAATCCAGTGTAAGGCGTGACTTCAGTGTGATATTTGCCTTTTGAGGCTGAAGTAAAGGACTTTAAAAACTGAGGGGTTCCTTCAAGAAAACAAACCAGCATGGTTTGTGGGTGATATGAAAAATGCCTGAAGATCTACAGAATCAGAGTTTTGGAGGTGGAAGTGGTCTTACTTACCTCCAACACTTCCCTAACCTTTCCTGCAAGGTGTCTCTAAAGTTATGCAACCTCTAAGAGATGGAAAGCGTTTGCTCCCCAAACTGCCTGACAGCCACAGCCCCAATTTTTCTTATAGTCTCAAGCTTTCCCTTAAAAATTCATCCCTTAATCTTTCATTCAACCTCTTCATATATTTATTTTTTATATAAACATAATATTTCAGATTCCCTACCTACAAGGAAGACACAACACAACAACCCTCTGACTTTATACATCTCCTTTACACAGGGTTGATAATACTTTAGTGACAGAGGCATGGAAGTTCCATACCCTTATTTTACAGATAAAACAATTGCATCCAAGAAAGGGGAAGGGACCAGCCCAGGGTCACCTAGCAAATCAGTGGTATAACTGGGAAGAGAAGGTTTCTGCCATCAGACCTGGTGAGTCTCCTCCCACTGGTTGTTTGTCTACCAGCACTTGGGAGTGAATGGCCTTCTCCTGCCCTTCCTTAGAAAGCACATTCATCAGAACAGAAACTCAATCAATGATCGTTAAGTCCAGCCACCCTTGATGGCTATGGTCAGACACCAGGAGCTTTGTTTTCAGAGTAGGACACTCGGAAGCTAAAGAATCCACCTCTGAGGCAAGGGTATCTGTGGTCACGATGCCCTTGGCTTTGGACACCTGTCATCGGTAGAGAATGTCCTTGGCCTTCAACTGGCATGGTTCCTGGCATGAAGATTATTCCTGGGAATGAAAAAGGAAATTTTGGGTTTCAGGCTTGGCTTATTTGCATAGAAATCCACTAGCCTCTTGCTGTGCAAAGTATGGCCCACGGACCAGCACCATCAGCACCACCTAAGACACAAAATCTCATGCCCCATCACAAACCTACTGAATCAGAATCTGCACTTTAACAAGGTCTCCAAGCGATTCCTACGCACACTGAAATTTGAAAAGCCTGCCCTGACCTCTACTACTCTAGATGGATCTGGCCAGTAGACTGGTGGATCCTACTGTACACAGGATCTGGGACTAAGCATCTAAGGAGGACGGTGTCCCTGACATCAGGATTAGCTGCATCCCTACCTCCATTTTTCTCGTCTCATTTCCCCCTCTGTCAGTCCCATGTGTCATCTTGAATCTCCTCTCCCTCACTCTGCATATCTAAATTTGACTACATTATCCTTTGAACTGCCCTGCTTTCCCTT
>NW_025412597.1:0-3044 GCF_002201575.2 Neomonachus schauinslandi | reverse complement strand
TTTTGGAAGTTACCTGTTTAACTAGTTAAACAGGTAACTTCCAAAATATATTTGTTAATGATGCATATGTTATACTTGCATTTTCACATATACTTCAGTATAAACATTAAGATTAAAAGAAATTTCATGGAACCAGTTGCAATCAAGAATTATTTACTCAAATAAGGATGTGTGCACATATGACAAAGTACAAATTTCTTCAGTGGGGAAGCTAGAGTTGGGGAAGTTGTGGAATCTGGCTTAAGATCCCTGAATCCTAATGTACATATTTAAAAAGACTAATAAGTTAAAATGAATATTTAATAAATAAATTGAGTTAAGTATTTATTTAATATAGTACATTTACTGGGTGTACAAGGAAATATCAAAATGAAGAAATTACACTCTTATTCTAAAAATACATTTCAAGGAAGCATGCAGGAGCCTGAGTTCTAGTTCTGGTTCTACCTCCAAGCACATAAACCTAAAAATGATGTTAATTCTCAAAGTTTTCATCATCCCTCACCCATAAAGAAGGAATAACAATGCTATTCTATCAATATGATGGGCAATGCTGATATTGAGAAGTTAGATCAAGTTAGAGCTTGTAAGTATAACACAATTGACAAACATAAAATATTTTACCAATGCAAAAATTTTTTAAACTTATTTAAACCATTAAAAACATTTACCCAGAAAATCCCACTAATTTGAAGGGATATATGCACCCCTCCGCTTATTGCAGCATTATTTACAATAGCCAAACTATGGAAGCAGTATAAGTGTCCATCGATAGATGAATGTATAAAGAAATGTGATACACATACAATGGAATATTATTCAGCCATAAAAAAGAATGAAATCTTGCCACTTGCAACAACATGAACAGAACTAGAGAGTAAAATGCTAAGTGAAACAAGTCTGTCAGAGAAAGACAAATACCATATGATTTCACTCATATGTGGAATTTATGAAACAAAACAAATGAGCCAAGAAAAAAGAGAGAGACAAACCATGAAACAGACTCTTAACTCTAGAGAATAAACTGAGGCAAGATAATCTATGGTTTCAGAATCAGAAAAATTTCTCTGAGGTGATGGAAATGTTCTCTAATCTGGTTGCATTAGTGCTTTTGTCAAATATAAAGCTGTAGTCTCAAATTGACACATTTTTTGTATTTTGTATGTAAGTCAGAATTTCATAAGGTATGTTTCAATAAGGCGTGTTTCTTCAAAAATAGGTAAAATAGGTCACTGAAAAATTAGAAAAAAAAACAAAAAAATGAAATTAGAAATAAAATGTGAGATTCAGCAGAAAAATAGTTTTTCATTTGCTTGTTTACTTTAAATTTACTTTTTAAATGTTTAATAATGAACTCTAGAGTAAACATTTTGCTTTATAGGATCTGAATATAATCTTTTCTATATTTGGCAAAGGCCTTTCAGTGTTATTGTATATAGAACTTAAAATACACATAATTCACAATATGATTGTCTGGGGCTTATACCACTCTCTGCAAAGCATGATCACAATCTGTGTTCCCATAGGACTTAAAAATTGACACAAAATAAACTGCTCTGTTTGCCCTTGGAATAATCTTCTTGAGTTTAGATCAGTGATTTTGGCTTCGGTAAAAATTCTTTATAATTATATCCCCCATTTCTTAGCCCTATTGCTTCCCCCACAGACTTCTGGAAAGACTGATTTCCACTGAATTGCTTCATTTTCTTACAGTTAGAAAGGTTACATACCTGGAATAAGAGCTCTCAAATAGGGTCGAAATGTTTATCCAGTTAGTCTTCACAGTTACATCAATTTTATCTACTGCAGTCCCCACAGCACTTAATTTATTTGTGTATCATGATCTGGAATTCACAACCAGAAAATTAACAAAGAAACTCCTTCATATTGAATTTGTTTTACTGAACATGAGAAAAAATCATTTTTTGTTTAATCTGGCAGTTTAGTAGATTAAACATTGCAAGGAGACTCTAGAAATTTTATTGTTCCTCATCCTTTCATCATCCTTTATTTACTCATTCATCCATCCTTTACTTCACTAGGTTTTCCATTTATCACCCTAGATTACTTGCCAGTAATCAACCCCAGCTACATGCTATCCCACCCATTAATCCTTCATCTTCTATTCATTACATTCCTCTAATGCATTATCTGTGCACCCGTACAAGAGTGTAACTATGCGCTTACCAATCCATCCATCATCCATCCTTTATCCATCCATTCAGCCACCTAACTCAGCATCTACCTAGCCACCCAACACTATAAAAACTGATTGTGAGTTTGGCATTAAGCTATGTTAGATAGTTCAGGAAGAAGAAAGAATTTCAAATTTTTATTTATTTATTTATTTATTTATTTATTTATTTATTTGAGACAGAGCGAATGAGAGACAGAGAGCATGAGAGGGAGGAGGGTCAGAGGGAGAAGCAGACTCCCTGCCGAGCAGGGAGCCCGATGCGGGACTCGATCCCGGGACTCCAGGATCATGACCTGAGCCGAAGGCAGTAGCTTAACCAACTGAGCCACCCAGGCGCCCAAGAAGAAAGAATTTCATAAAAATAATCTCAGACAAGAGAGGAGATGAAGCTTATGAGTTATTAATTTTTTTTAAAGTTGTGACTTTCAGATAACTTTTTGATGTTCATCTTTTCATCTCTATTTACTCCAGTCATGAATATTCAGAGCAATGTGATTACACAGATAAGCAATTACCTGTGAAATTTGAGGGAAATACAGACACCCTGGCTCTAACCCAACCTTTCTGTTATAGAATATCCAGCAACTTAGCCTCAGGATCAAATATTTTGATCACTCCACATCAATTTAGGTGCATAGCCAACATTCAGAATCCCTGGCTTCAGAGAAATCTACAGTGTGGTTGTCATTCAATGGTATGTTTCCATAACTCACCTCAGGAGAACATGGTTATATATATTAATCAGGCTATCATACAAAGTAAATCTCACATTGTGCAAAGATACACAAAAATCAATATAAACGAACATATTTAAAGTGTGTGTAATTACAGTTGTTAAAAAAAAAAA
>NW_025412596.1:0-3045 GCF_002201575.2 Neomonachus schauinslandi | reverse complement strand
CGGGGCGCGGGCGCGGGCGGCCGTGGGGCAAGAGGTGCGCCGCGGGGACGCCCCGAGGTCGCGGAGCCGGGCGCCGGCCGCCCCGCGCGGCCTGGGAGACGCGCTGTGTGAGCGCAGACCGGCTGCGCGACCGTCGGCGGCCGCGGGGGAGAAGGGCCGAGGCCGGGGCCGCCGGGGCCGCAGGCGCGAGCGAGCCGGGGGCTTCGGGGACCCCAGGCGCTGCAGGCCCGGTTGAGGCGGCGGGGGACCCTGGGGCCGTGTGGGTGGACGGGGCTGTGGGGCAGCCCCAGGTGGTGGGGCCCGTCGGGTCAGTGTGGGTGACCGGCACCGGGGGGGCGGAGGAGGAGGGGGCGCCCTCCCCGAGTCCCCGGGGCTGCGAGCGGAAAGGCCGCCCGGGCTCCACGGGGCACGAGAGCATTCTGGAGCTGTGGCTGAAGGTGCAGGCTATGAGGGCAGCGTCGGGCTGTGGGGAGGGAAGCAGGGTGGAGCTCCACCCGGTGCCTGCCGGGGAGGGCCCGGTTGAAAGGGGTGTCCCCGGCCGGGCTTCCTGGGTAGAGACGAGCCGGGCTGGCCTCACAGGGCCCTGGGTGAAAGGACAGGCCAGGGCGGCCCCCGGGGCCCCAGGAGGATCTGCAGCTGTGGGGCTCGGGGCAGCTTGTGGGATGGCCTCGGGCTTGTGTGGGCGGGGACAGGCCGTGGGCCTGCTTTCTGGGGGTGTGCCTGCGGCCCTGGGGACGAGTTCCGGGATTATCCCATACCTGCTGGGGAGAGGACAGGCTCTGGGGGTGCCCGGAGCCATGGGGTGGCCTGAGGCTGTGCAGAGAGAGATGGGCTGTGGGGCCGCTCCGGGTGTGTGGGACAGGGGCCAGCCGGTGCAGGTGCCGGGGGCGCTGGTCCGAGAGGCGGTCTGTGGGGACACCGCGGGCCTGTGGGGAAGGGGACAGGCTGCGAGGGTGCCTGATGCTGTGGGGGCACCCAGAGGCACGGAGGAGGAAGCGACCTCTGTGGGTGCCCTGGGCATGTGGTGGAGGAGGCGGGCTGTGGAGGGGGCGGGCTCTGGCGGTGTTCCTGGCGTATGGGGTGCTGGACGGCCTGTGGGGGTGCCTTGTGCTGTTGAAGAGGAAGCCAGGTGTGGGGCTGACGCAGGATTCAGGGAAAGGGGACAGAGCGTGTGGGTAGAGACTGGGTCTGGAGGTGACCCGGGGTCATGGGCAGCCACACAGACCACAGAGGTAGGTGGCCGTGATGAGCAGGAGGTAGGCTCTGGGGGTGCTCCAGGCCTGTGGGGTATGGGGCCGGGAATGGGAGTGCCTCTGGCTCTGGGGAAGGAGACAGGCTGTGGGAACCTCCCGGGTCTGTGGGCGACCGAGCAGCCTGTGGGGGTGTCCCAGGCTGTGGTGGTGCCACCAGGAGCCCCAGGAGAACAGGTGAGCTACGGAGGTCTCCCCGGCCAGTGGGAGAGGCAGCAGGCTCTGGGGGTGCCTCTGGCCGATGCGGTGGCGGGGCTTGTTGGGGAGGACACAGGCTGCGGGCACGTCGTGAGCCTGTGGGAGGGGAGGCCGGCTATGGGGGAGCAAGAGGCCCTGGTGCCTACAGCTTTAGGGGTGCCCGGGCCTGCAGATCGGGAGGCCGGCTGTGGCGACGGGTCCTGTGCGTGCAGAAGGAGACAGGCTGTGGGGTGGCCTGAGCCAGAGGGGATGCCCAAGGCCGCGGTTTTGCCCAAGCACAGGTGTGCCCCGGCAGGGGTCTCCCCAGGAGCGGGTACGCCCGGGCCTGGAAGGGTGCCTGCCGCGGTGTGGGTGTCTGGCCCTGTGTGTCAGGAAGGCGGCTCCAGAGATGTCTTGAACCTGTGGGAAAGGATCCGAAGCGCCGCGGTGCCCGTGACTGCAGGGGTCCCCGCGGCCCCCGAGGAGCTGTGGTCTGTGCATGAGGACACTGGCTCTGCAGCTTTCCCCGGATCGTGGGGAAGGAGACAGGCTGTCGGGGTTCCTGAAGCGCCTGGGCTTGTGGGGGAGGAGACAGACCCCGGGGGCGTCCCGAGATCTTGGGGAAGGAGACCGAGCGCCAGGGCGCCTGGGGCTGCCGAGGTGCCCACGGCTGCCAGGGTGCCCGGTCCTCTGGGGTCGGAGGCCGGCCCTGGGGGTTTCTCAGGCTTGCCGGGAAGGAGGCAGACCGCAGGGGTGTCCACAGCTGGCGGGGTGCCCGTGGCCCCCAGGACACCTAGGCCTGTCCCGGAAGAGTCTGCGCCTGGAGGTGTTGCAGGCCTGTGGGGGGAGAGGGAGACAGCACGAGGACCAGCAGACGCCTGGGCTCCCACAAGGTTGGGGGTGCCCAGCGCCGCCAGGATGCCCGCGCTCACGGGGGAAAGGCTGGGCCCCGGGGGCCCCTCAGGCTTGTTGGGAGGGAGATGGACGGCTGAGATGCCCGCGGCTGCGGGCCTCTCCGTGGCTGTGGGGGCCTCTGGGCCGATGGTGGCCAATGCCAGCTCTGGGGACGCTTCAGGTGTGTGGGGACAGAGACCGGTGATGGAGGTGCCCGCTGCTGCCGGGGCTGCAGGACCTGCTGATGGGGCAGGTGGTTCCGACGGTGTCTCAGGCCCGTGGAGAAGGAGAGCCAGCGGACCGGCCGCTGAGGCCCTGCGGGCGCCTGTGTCTCTGGGGGTGCTCGCGGCTGTAGGGGTTCCCACGGCGGGGCACGCGCCTGCCGCGGTGTGGGTGACCGGGTGCACGGGGGAAGAAACGGCTGCGGCTGCCTCGGGCCTCCCCGCGTTGAGGAGACAGTCCCTGGAGGGAGCTTCGGGGGCGGGGGCGGGAGGCCTGAGTCTGGAGCTGACGGCGGGGAGCCAGGCGGGGGGGCTGCCTCGCACCCACGGCTGCGGGACCAGGTCGTGGAGCTGCCCGAGGCCTGGCGGGGGAGACGCCGACCAGGAGAGCGTGTGCGCCGTGTCAGGGCTCAGAACCGCCGTGGGGGCGCCCCCGGGTTCAAGGCCGGAAACAGGCATGGGCCGGTTCAGGGATCACCGGCAGCAGAGTGGGGGGGGGCAGG
>NW_025412595.1:0-3046 GCF_002201575.2 Neomonachus schauinslandi | reverse complement strand
ATTCATTCATTCATTCATTCATTCATTCATTCATTCATTCATTCATTTATTTATTTATTTATTTATTTATTTATTTATTTATTTATTTGAGAGAGAGTCAGAGAGCATGAGCGGGGGAAGAGCAGAGGAAGAGGGACAAGCAGATTCCAAGCTGAGCATGGAGCCTGATAGGGGGCTGATCCCATGATCCTGAGATCGTGACCTGAGCTGAAATCAAGAGTCAGAAGCTCAACCTGCTGCCATTCAGGTGCCCCTTGTTACTTTTACTTTCATATTTAGTTTATCAATAATCATTTAATTGACTTATGAACCTATCAGGAATAAAAATAAGCATAATCGCTCATATAAAACAATTCCATCTTTTTATCTGCCTCTCCGTAGTAGGCTGTCTGTGGGATAAGAAGGTTCATTCGTTGACTCCACAAACACCCAGGAGACTCTCCATGCTGCCGCAAGTGAGGTCAGCCTAGTGGCCTTCTCTAACGCTGGTATCCAATGTAAGAGGCAGACCACACACAGTTCCCTGAACAGACAATATGCTCTCAGGCTTTGAAAAATGGGAATACAGTATGCTAAGAATAGAAGGTATAATGGGGAAGGGTTCAGAAAGGCAGGATTTTTTTTCTTTAACAAATGTTTCATCTCACTTTATTTAATCCACCTGAAATAGACTATCTCCCTTCTGTCTCTGACACCAGGATTTTTTCTGCTCTATCCTGAGGAATGCCTGTCTGTCTCAATGCCCCCACCCCTCTCCACACAAACAGTTTCCTCCTGTTCCCTTCATTTCCCTCCCCAGCTGTCCTCTGGGAATATGGCAGCCCATGTCACCCATCAAAGAGTAGCTATTTTCTCCTCCAGAAGCTACACGACACAGGATTCCAACGGGGTAGGTGTCCTCCCTGCTTTTCCTTGGTCCTCCCAAATCATTTATCCCCCTTGTCCTTGCAAACTCTCAGCTACTTTAAAGCAAATTTCTGGATTTGGGCATCACACCATGCCTCTGTCATTCTGGAAGCAGTGACATTGAGGCCGATATGCGAATGGTGTGGGCAATGGCTAGGCACCAATGAGGAGGGGCCTCATGGTAGCCTCTGGGGAGCAAGTGAGCCCAGTGTGTTAGGTGTGAAGTAATACATCAACAAGGCTCTGTCCTCGGTGGTATGAAATTGGTAACATTAATGAAGTGAGAGAAGAGGGCCCTTGGGAGACATTAGGGGCTAGGGAAGGAAGAGATGAGTAGGTCACATTCAGGGTGCATAGAGCAAACATAAACTCAGACAGTGCAGCTGTAGATGAAAGCGGATGCTCTGACAGAGCTGCCCAGTTCTATACAAGAAAGAGAAGCAAGGAAGAATGGTCTAAAGAGAGCACGGAAGTCTCCATTGAAGGATATGTTTACATCAACCCCTAGATTTTGGGAGACTTTAAAGGGGTTAGAAATGGTGAGGAAGACTGTTTATGTGGAAGAAAGAATATGAGTGTGGCAAAGATGCAAGAAAGACAATGTCATGTAAATATAATTACTTTAGTTTCAATGGAAATGGGGACTAGAGATAGGGAGATTTTGTTGTTGCTTGTTTGTCTGATTATTATTTTTAACGTATATAGAATGGAATGTGCATTCAGTGTAATCTAGCAGATTTTCTGCATGCTCAAAACAGTGTTCCAGATAGAATAACCTAGACTAGACAAAAAGTGTACTCATAGGGGGAGAAACTGGAGGCAGACATTTACTTGAATTATCTTTACAATATTATAATTCTTTGAAATTCTATGTCATAAAAGGATGTGTTATGCATTTTGAATAAAGCACACTGGAATTATCCTAGATCCATTATCCAAAAAAATGTATGACCCAATACGAAAGCTAAGGAGAGCAAGAACACATCATGGAAATGTCTTGCCTTTTCCCTTCCCAAATTATTTTTTTAACAATTTGGTGAGTTACTTTTCATTAATATTCACACATTATTGTGAATAATAAATTGGCTCCTAAACTCCCGGGTTTTATCTCATGTACAGATCTTTCAGAAAGAATGTAGGACCACACATCATCACCTGTAGATGTAACTCACAGGCCAAAGGAGTGAGAAAAGTGTGCTTCCAGTCCCAAATCTCTGCCATTGTCATTGTCTGAAACTGACTTCATCGGCCACACTCTTCTGACTTCAAAAAGAGCTGTGAAGTGTGTGATCGTATGTGGACAGTACTGAACCCATACAGATCTAGACATTCTACTAACAAAGGATAGAATAGATGCTTTAGAGTCACCATGACGACCATGGACTGTAACACCATGAGGAGGAATAACCATGGGAGACATTTATGTCAGGAGAGTTGGTAAGAGATGGTGATTTTTATATGGAGGAGTGCAGAGATAAAGAAAAGTTGGGATAACTTTTTTTTTTTTTCTGGTTTCTGGCTCGGGCTGTTGTAAATGTGGTACCAATGGTGATACATGCTTCAGGGGACTTTGGCAGTTCATTGTTAGGCATGGTGAGTTTGATGTCACTGTGAGAGACTACTCACAGGACTCCCTTAAACTGGCATGGCAGCAACAACGAATAGATACAAGTTGGCCATGCAACAATTCCTTGGTGTATGATTCGGTGTCCTGAAAAATCAAAAGGACAAAAACAAAATTGTTAGTTCATTATAATGTCAATTAGCTAGTATAGAATGAAATTCTGAGCAGCTCAGCGGATTGATTTCATAATAAGGAGCATTGCTAAGCTCTCCACACATGCCTGTGTTTGTGTATGTGGGTGGGAAACAAACCACACGCTGTCATTCAGCAAACTGCAAGTCCACTTCCCCCAGAGAACCTCATGGACCAGTTTTACCAGGCAGAGTACACAATCTGCTTCTGACTCACAACATCGAATTGTATTTCTTTACTCGGTTATATACTCTCATATCCTGAATACTACTCTCTCTTTCTAGAATATAGTAGTTTAAATGCTTATTTAAAATATAAAGTATGTTGGCTAACTGAACATAATGAAAAATTAATAAAAAATAAACCAAAATAATTATAGAAATA
>NW_025412594.1:0-3047 GCF_002201575.2 Neomonachus schauinslandi | reverse complement strand
CCCACAGACCACAAACCCTCCAACAAAGTATAACAAGCAGAAAGTCAATCCCCATAGGAGAGCACCAACCAGGAACCCAAAGACTGGGAGTCTTCTGAACCAATTTGATACGACTGCGCAGATGAGTCACACAGACACTGGGTGGACAAGGAGTCCTACCACAAACAGGCCACTCCAGCGTAGCACAAGGCAAGTAAGTCCAGAGAATACCAGGCTTGCCAAGGGTCAAGAAACCACGAGTCCTGCATCCCAGCTCAGTATTGGGAAAAGGATTCACCTGAATAACACCATCACCATATGCCCTTGGAACTGGAGTCCAAAAACTCAGCTCTCTACTAGGACAGGCAGGCACCTGGAGAGTGGGCTTATCACGTGCCCTTGGATCTGGAAACCACACCTCACCTCTATCCTGGGCCTAGCAGGCACCTGAACAGCAGGCTCCCCATGTGCCCTTGGACCTGGAGACCAAGAAAGGAGCCCTGGGCTAGGCCAAGCAGACAACTTGACAGTAGGATCACCATGTGCCCATGGACCAGAAGACCAACGACTCAGCTCTCTGCTAGGCCAAACAGGTACCTGAGGAGCCAACTTATCATGTGACCATGGACCTGGAGACCAACAACTCAGCACTTTACTAGGCCAAGCAGGCACCTGGACATCAGGCTTACCATGTGCACTTGGGACTGGAGACCAATGCAGCTCTTCATGAAGCCAAGGACGTACCTGGACAGCAGGTTTACCAGGTGCACTTGGGACTGGAGAACAACAACCCAACTCTCTATTAGGCCAAGCGTGAACCTGGACAGCAGGCTTGCCATGTGCCCTTGGACCTGGAGCCCAAAAAAGGAACCCTGGGATAGGCTAAGCAGACACTTTGACAGTGGGATCCCCATGTACCCTTGGACCTGGAGACCAAAAACACAGCTGTGTACTAGGCCAGGAGGGTACCTAGACAGCAGGCTCAACATGTGTCCTTCGATGTCAATAACAACAACTCAGCTTTACACTTGGCCAAGCAGGCACCTGGAGAATGGGTTCATCATGCGCCCTTGGACCTGGAAACCAACAACTCAGCTCTATCCTGGGCCAAGTAGAAACATTGGCAGCGGGCTCACCATGTGCCCTTGGACCTGGAGACCAAGAAATCAGCTCTCTATTAGGCCAAGCAGGCACCTGGACAGCAGGGGCACCAGGTGCCTTTGGGCCTGGAGATCAACAACACAGCTCTCAATTAGGCCAAACAGGAACCTGGACAACAGCGTTAACATGTGCCCCTGGACCTGGCAACCAATAACAGAGCCCTGGGCTAGGCCAAGCAGATACCTTGACAGCGGGCTCACCATGTGCCCTTGGACCTGGAGACCAACAATGCAGCTCAACACCAAGCCAAGTAGGCACCTGGACAGCAGTCACACCATGTGCCCTTGGACCTCAAGACCAACAACTCGGCTCTTTGTTTGGCCAAGCAGGCAACTGGACAGTAGGCTCACGACGTGCCCTTGGACCTGGAGAGCAACTGCCAAGCTATCTGATAGGACAAGCTGGTGCCTGGTAAGCAGGCTCACCTTGTGCCCTTGGATATCAAGACCAACAACTCAGCTCTGTGCTAGGCCAAGCAGGCCCCTTGAGAGTGGGCTCACCCTGTACCCTTGGACCTGGACACCAACAATGCAGCTCTGTGCTAGGCCAAGCCGGCAACTAGACACTGAGTTCACCATGCGACCTTGGATTTGGATTCTTCCTTTCCCCCAGAGCATAGAGCACCCAAACAATGGGCTTGCCACTTGGTCTCTCATTATGAGACCTCCAAACCTGCTCAGCCTTGCACCAATGTGTCCACTGGATCCATGGAAACCTGGGAGTCTTCAAACTGTGATTCCTCCATTCCAACCTATCACTGAGCTACAGAGCCACAGGGACAGCAGCCTAACCCAAAGTCCTCTGAATGGGTGCCTTTCAACTCTGCAGACAAGGGGACATTGGAGTCCCTTCTCACCCTGGATTTACTTCAGCTTGATGTCCATGTGGCCTGCTATCTGTGCATTATTCATTTTGGGGGCAGTTCTCCTCCTCAGAAGAAAATGGCACCATGCCATGGCAGATGAAACAGTCCAGTGGTTTGAAGACTTTGTATTAAACCTCAGGGCAGGAAAGGAGAAGGGGGGGATGGGAGGGCATTGTAGAAGAGACCCAGGACTGGAGAACTATGGAGACATTGTCTGAGATCCTCCAGTTGAAGGAGAGGTGCTCCATCCTCAAGGGAGAGGTGGAGGTCTTAAACAAGAGGCCAAGCAGTGCAGTGAGAGGCAGGCACAGCTCCATGAGGTGGAGAGGTTCTTCATTCAAATGAAAGTCTTCCTGGAAGTTTCTGTCTTACAAAGGGTGACGCCTGTGCACCCACCCAGGATAGCATAGAAGGAGAGTTCGGAAAAGTGTGGTCATCTCCAGGATTGGGGGTTGGTACAAATGTGAATATTAGTTTAATTAATAATAAAAAATTTATTTTTAAAAAAACAACTGAAAAAATGATCATTTCTGAATGAGTAATTTATGAGAACCATCCTTGGGGGATTGTAATGTGCAGGCTGGCTTGCAGGCACTACTGTCCCTTTTGAGTCATCACATTCTCCTGATGCTGGGCAGGGTTCTCCATGGCTCTGAGAAAGTGTTGGTGAATCATGCCCAGCTGACACAGCATAACCTGCCTGCCCCGTCAAATATTCAGACATACTTATTTCTGGATCTCAAGCACAGCTGTTGAGGTCAGCACCGTTCTGTTTGGAAGAAAAGGAGAAGCAGTATGTCTATATCCAGGTATTTCTGCATAAAGCATTTCTGGCTGAGACCTCCCAGCACATTGTTGCTAAACTTGAGGTTGGACACTGATGTTATGGCTTCAAACTGTGGCCATGACAGCAGGTGTTTCTCCGCAACAGGTTCCTGTGTGATACAGGCCCTTGAAGAGCAAATGTTACAAGGCCAGGGAACCAGGGTGAGGGAGTCCAGAGGCATGGGACCATTCCCTGTCTCTCGGTGAGAAGGTGTGG
>NW_025412593.1:1077-3048 GCF_002201575.2 Neomonachus schauinslandi | reverse complement strand
TTTTAAGTTATTTAGGCCTCTGAAAAATATTAAAACTCTCACTCCTGGAGATGACCAAACTTTTCCAAGCTCCGCATTTATGTCATCTTGGATGGGAGGGTGCAGGGACATCACCACTTGGATGACGTTGCCTGGGAGGCAAAACTTCCAGCAGTCCTTGATGTACCCCCAAAATCTCTCCACCTCATAGACCTGAGCCTGCTTCTCACCCCACTACTTGACTTGTTTTTCCTAAGGTCTCCACCTCTTCTTCCAGGATGGAGCACCTCTCCTTCATCTGGAGGACCTTTGCCAATTAGTCCTCTGTACTCAGGGCCTGGGGTCTCTTCTACAATCCCCTCCAGTCCCCGCACCTCATGTCCTGCTGTGGGTTCTATTTCAAACTCTCCAAACTTTTGGTTTGACTCCGCTTTTTGGCTTGATATCCTTTTCTCTCTCTCTCTCTTTTTTTTTTTTTTTAAGATTTTATTTATTTGAGAGAGACTGAGAGTGAGAGCACATGAGAGGGGGGAGGGTCGGGAGGGTCAGAGGGAGAAGCAGACTCCCTGCCAAAGAGGGAGCCCAATGTGGGACTCGATCCAGGGACTCCAGGATCATGACCTGAGCTGAAGGCAGTCGCTTAACCAACTGAGCCACCCAGGTGCCCGGTATCCTTTTCTCTTGAGGATAATTCTCAAAAAGATGAGGGCTACCCAGGTGACAAGCCACAAGGACTTTAAGCTGAAGTGTATCCCTGGGCACTGGTGACTCACTTGTCCTGGGGTCACCTTAGTTAAAGGGCTTCCAGTCAGTTTAGTGTTCTAGAGACTTCTTGGCCCAGTGCAGAGCTGAGTTGGAGGAGTCATGACCAGAGGGCTCCCAGCCAACCTGTGTTCTGGACACCCAATTTTCCTGTGCTCTGTGGGGTTGGAGGGTTTTGGGTCAGAGTTCTCATGTTCAGCCTGATGTCTGAGAGACTCAGCCCAGTGCCAAGCTGAAACAGAGGGCTTGGGGTCCCAGATCTCCCAGTGGGCCTGGTGTTCTAGGGACTCAATTGCCAGCTGTCTCCTCAGTTGAAGGGCCCTCATTTGGAGGAAGTCCAGTCATCCTGTTTTCCAAGTGAGTCCTTTGCCCACTGCCAAGCTGAGTTGGAGAGGCTGAAGTTTCCTGTTTGGCCCAGTGTTGTGAGGACTCAATTGCACTCTGCTTTCTTGGGCTGAAGAGCTCCCAGATAGAGGACTCCCCCTCAACCCTGTGTCCAGGGCACTCCTTTGCCCAGTGTGCAACTGGGTTGGTGGTGTCATGGTCACAGGACATCTACTGGGGCTGGTGTTCTGGGGACTTCGTTGCCATTTTCTGTACAGCAATAGAAGACTCCCCTACTTTGTCCCAGGTTCCAGGTGGCTCCTTTTCCTGGTGCTGAGTTGGGTTGGAGGGCTTTTGGACTTAAGGCTCCTGCTGGGCCCACTGTCCAGATAATACATTCTTCCACTGACAGGTCTGGTTGGAGGGGTTTTGGTCAGAGGGCGCCTCAAAATCCTGTGTTTCAGAACCTGATTGCCTTATGATCTTCTGGGTTGGATAGCTTTTCTTCTGAGGGCTCCTTTGCAGTCTACGGTCCAGGTGATTCATTTAGCCATGCCAGACTGTGTTGGAGAGCTCCTAGCCTAAGTGCTCCTGGTGTTCTGGGGACCTGATTACCCTGTGGTTGGCAGGGATGGTGTCCTCATGATCTCAGGGTGCTTCTGTTCAGCCTGGTGTCCAGGGGATCTTGTGCCCAGTGCTTGGCTGGGTTGGAGGGCTCCTGCTCAGAGGATTCTACCTCAGCCTGGTGTCAAGGGTCCTCATTTGGGCAGTGCAGAGCTCGGTTGGAGGTTTCATATTCTCGAGACTCCCAAGAGGCCTGATTTTCTGAGTATTCACTTGCGCTTTCTTTGTTGCATCGGTGCTCATGCACTTGGCCCAGGGTCTTGGTGATTCCTTTGCCTTGTA
>NW_025412593.1:0-977 GCF_002201575.2 Neomonachus schauinslandi | reverse complement strand
TGGAGGTTTCATATTCTCGAGACTCCCAAGAGGCCTGATTTTCTGAGGATTCACTTGCGCTGTCTTTGTTGCATCGGTGCTCATGCACTTGGCCCAGGGTCTTGGTGATTCCTTTGCCTTGTACAAAGCTGAGATGGAGGGCCCATGGTCCTAAGGCTCCTGGTCACCCTTCTGTGCAGATGACATATTTGTCTTGTGCCAAGCTTGGTCGGAGGGGGTTTGGTCAAAAGGCTCCTGGCAAGTCTGGTTTTCTGGGGATTTGACTGTCCTATGGATATCCCACAATTAGACAACAAATGAAATAAAAATGCAGCCAAACAAGGAAGAAGTAAAATTTTCACCGTTTGCAGATAACATGATACTCTATACAGAAAACTCTGAGGATCCCAGCAAAAATCTACTAGAACTGATCAATGGATTCAGTAAAGTCCCAGGGTATAATATCAAGGTGCAGAACTCTGTTGCATTTGTGTACACTACAAATGATGCAGGAGGAAGAAAAAATAAGAAAACAATGCTGTTTGCCATTGCACTCAAAATAATAAGATACGTGAGAATAAACCTAACCAAAGAAGTGAAAGACCTGTACTCTGAAAACTACACAATAGGGATGAAATAAATTGAAGATGACAGGAAGAAATGGAAAGATTTTCATGCTCATGGGTTGGAGGAACAGAATGTGAAAATGTCTATAGTACCCAAAGCAATCCACACATTTAATGCAATCCCTATCAAAATACCAACAGCACTTTTCACAGAGCTAGAACAAGCAATCCTAAAATTTGTATGGAACCAGAAAACATCCCAAATAGCCAAAGCAATACTGAAAAAAAAAAAAAAAAGGAAATGGGAGGCAGCACGATTCCAATCTTCAAAATATATCAAAATGTTTAGTAATCAAAATAGTATGGTACTGTCATAAAAACAGACAGAGAAGGGAGGGGCGGAGAAAGATGGTGGAGGAGTAGGAGACCTGG
>NW_025412592.1:0-3048 GCF_002201575.2 Neomonachus schauinslandi | reverse complement strand
TTTTTTTTTTTTAACATATATTGCATTATTTGTTTCAGAAGTACAGATCTGAGATTCAACAGTCTTGCACAATTCACAGCGCTTACCAGAGCACATACCCTCCTCAGTGTCTATCACCCAGTCACCCCATCCTTCCCACCCCACCCCCCACTCCAGCAACCCTCAGTTTGTTTCCTGAGATTAAGAATTCCTCATATCAGTGAGGTCATATAATACATGTCTTTCTCTGTTTGGCTTATTTCGCTCAACATAATACCCTCCAGTTCCATCCACGTTGTTGCAAAAGGCAAGATCTCATTCCTTTTGATGGCTGCATAATATTCCATTGTATATATATACCACCTCTTCTTTATCCATTCATCTGTTGATGGACATCTTGGCTCTTTCCACAGTTTGGCTATTGTGGACATTGCTGCTATAAACATCGGGGTGCACGTACCCTTTCGGATCCGTACTATTGTATCATTGGGGTAAATACCCAGTAGTGCAATTGCTGGATCATAGGGTAGCTCTATTTTCAACTTTTTGAGGAACCTCCATACTGTTTTCCAGAGTGGTCGCACCAGCTTGCATTCCCACCAACAGTGTAGGAGGGTTCCCCTTTCACCGCATTCCCACCAACATCTGTCGTTTCCTGACTTGTTAATTTTAGCCATTCTGACTGGTGTGAGGTGGTATCTCATTGAGGTTTTGATTTGGATTTCCCTGATGCCGAGCGATATTGAGCACTTTTTCATGTGTCTGTTGGCCATTTGGATGTCTTCTTTGGAAAAATGTCTGTTCATGTCTTCTGCCCATTTCTTGATTGGATTCTTTGTTCTTTGGGTGTTGAGTTTGATGAGTTCTTTATAAATTTTGGATACTAGCCCTTTATCTGATATGTCATTTGCAAATATCTTCTCCCATTCTGTCGGTTGTCTTTTGGTTTTGTTGACTGTTTCCTTTGCTGTGCAAAAGCTTTTTATGTTGATGAAGTCCCAATAGTTCATTTTTGCCCTTGCTTCCCTTGCCTTTGGTGATGTTTCTAGGAAGAAGTTGCTGTGGCTGAGGTTGAAGAGGTTGCTGCCTGTGTTCTCCTTTAGAATTTGGATGGACTCCTGTCTCACATTGAGGTCTTACAACCATTTGGAGTCTATTTTTGTGTGTGGTGTAAGGAAATGGTCCAGTTTCATTCTTCTGCATGTGGCTATCCAATTTTCCCACACCGTTTGTTGAAGAGACTTTGTTCCATTGGACATTCTTTCCTGCTTTGTCAAAGATGAGTTGACCATAGAGTTGAGGGTCCATTTCTGGGCTCTCTATTCTGTTCCATTGATCTATGTGTCTGTTTTTGTGCCAGTACCATGCTGTCTTGATGATGACAGCTTTGTAATAGAGCTGGAAGTCCGGAATTGTGATGCCGCCGGCTTTGCTTTTCTTTTTCAACATTCCTCTGGCTATGCGGGGTCTTTTCTGGTTCCATACAAATTTTAGGATGATTTGTTCCATTTCTTTGAAAAAAGTGGATGGCATTTTGATGGGGATTGCATTGAATGTGTAGATTGCTCTAGGTAGCATTGACATCTTCACAATATTTGTTCTTCCAATCCATGAGCATGGAACGTTTTTCCATTTCTTTGTGTCTTCCTCAATTTCTTTCATGAGTATTTTATAGTTTTCTGAGTACAGATCCTTTGTCTCTTTGGTTAGATTGATTCCTAGGTATCTTATGGTTTTGGGTGCAATTGTAAATGGGATCAACTCCTTAATTTCTCTTTCTTCTGTCTTGTTGTTGGTGTATTGGAATGCCACTGACTTCTGTGCATTGATTTTGTATCCTGCCACTTTACTGAATTCCTGTATGAGTTCTAGCAGTTTGGGGGTGGAGTCTTTGGGGTTTTCCACATAAAGTATCATATCATCTGCAAAGAGTGAGAGTTTGACTTCTTCTTTGCCGATTTGGATGCCTTTTATTTCTTTTTGTTGTCTGATTGCTGTGGCTAGGACTTCCAATACTATGTTGAATAGCAGTGGTGATAGTGGACATCCCTGATGCGTTCCAGACCTTAGGGGGAAAGCTCTCAGTTTTTCCCCATTGAGAATGATATTTGCTGTAGGTTTTTCATAGATGGCTTTTATGATATTGAGGGATATACCCTCGATCCCTATACTCTGAAGAGTTTTGATCAAGAAAGGATGCTGTACTTTGTCAAAAGCTTTTTCTGCATCTATTGAGAGGATCATATGATTCTTGTTCTTTCTTTTGTTAATGTATTGTATCACATTGATTGATTTGCGGATGTTGAACCAACCTTGCAGCCCAGGGATAAATCCCACTTGGTCGTGGTGAATAATTCTTTTAATGTACTGTTGGATCCTATTGGCTAGTATTTTGGTGAGAATTTTTGCATCCATGTTCATCAGGGATATTGGTCTGTAATTCTCCTTTTGGATGGGGTCTTTGTCTGGTTTGGGGAGCAAGGTAATGCTGGCCTCATAAAATGAGTTTGGAAGTTTTCCTTCCATTTCTATTTTTTGGAACAGTTTCAGAAGAATAGGTATTAATTCTTCTTTAAATGTTTGGTAGAATTCCCCTGGGAAGCCATCTGGCCCTGGGCTTTTGTTTTTTGGGAGATTTTTGATGACTGCTTCAATTTCCTTAGTGGTTATAGGTCTGTTCAGGTTTTCTATTTCATCCTGGTTCAGTTTTGGTAGTTGATACATCTCTAGGAATGCATCCATTTATTCCAGGTTATCTAATTTGCTGGCATAGAGTTGCTCATAATATGTTCTTATAATTGTTTGTATTTCTTTGGTGTTGGTTGTGATCTCTCCTCTTTCATTCATGATTTTGTTGATTTGGGTCATTTCTCTTCTCTTTTTGATAAGTCTGGCCAGGGGTTTATCAATCTTGTTAATTCTTTCAAAGAACCAGCTCCTAGTTTCGTTGATCTGTTCTACTGTTCTTTTAGTTTCTATTTCATTGATTTCTGCTCTGATCTTTATTATTTCTCTTCTCCTGCTGGGTTTAGGCTTTATTTGCTGTTCTTTCTCCAGCTCCTTTAGGTG
>NW_025412591.1:0-3049 GCF_002201575.2 Neomonachus schauinslandi | reverse complement strand
ACGTCACACTTCAGGGGTAAGTAGATAACATGGCAGTCGAGTAGATGTTACTCTCCCTTCTTCCATCAAATGTTAAGTAAAAGTGTAGAAAATGGTAGATATTATGTTTGGTATATCTTCGCACAATAAACCTAAAACTAGAAAGGATAAAGCTTTGTCAGAGGTCATTACCCGCTTGACAAAACAACATTCAGCTCTCATAGAGGGGGGTGACAAAATCCAGCCTGTCATGAAGTTCACAGTCTTCATGTCCAGAATCCAACAAGAAAGATCAAGCAGGAGGAGTTAAGATTTATCTCCTCCCTCGAATACAGCTACAGTGTTATCAGATCATTCTGAACACCCAGGGCATCAGTCAAGTATCTGAGAAAACAAGTGTTTCAGGTCTACAAGTAGAAAAGTGACCACCAGTTGGAAGGTAGGAGGTGTGGAGACGTGAATCTGGTGTGACATAGCTGAGGATACAGGGGAGGGGAGGGGGGTTTGAGGAGGATACAGCAAAGTTTTATAAGCAGCGGAGCACAAAATGGTAACATTTAGAAGTTTGCACTTTTGGGGTGTTCCTGGCTTAAAGGTGCTTCGTTGGCGAAGCCAGGTGGAATCCTGGGTGTGACAGAGTGGTCTCAGGATCCCTGGAGTCTCATGAAAATGGGAGGTGCCTGAGTGTGACAGAGTTCCCAGACTTCTAAAAGTTAAAAATAGAGCTACCTTATGACCCAGCTTTAGGAAAGGGAACCCTGCCTGAGAACAGTGAGTCTAGCTGCCAGCTTTCTGCTTGTATTGCCATAAACTGCTAACTGATTCATCATTGTGCAATTGCTTTCCTGACATAGGGTGGCAAAAGGCAGCAGCATGGGAGATCCTCCATGAGGGGAACCACACGAATCTATGCTGAACATTGGAGTTTTGGAACTCAGTCCCATGCCTGAGCTAAAAACGCTTGGACACAGGCAGGGTGAACATATGGTTTTGACGGTAACCGGGGAAACAGAGAGATGGATTACAAAGAATGAGAGTTGGACTTCTTCTTTGCTGATTTGGATGCCTTATAGTTCTTTTTGTTGTCTGATTGCTAAGGCTAGGACTTCCTATACTATGTTGAACAGCAGTGGTGAGAGTGGACATGCCTGCTGTGTTCTTGCACATAGGGAAAAATCTCTGTTTTTCCCTTTTGAGGGTGACATTTCCTTTGGATCTTTCCTATATGGCCTTTATGATGTTATGTTCCCCTCTCTCTACATGGTGGAGTTTTTTTCATGAAACGATGCTGTATTTTGTGGAATGCTTTTTCTGCATCTATTGAGAGGGTCCTGTAGTTCTTGTCCTTTCTTTTTTAGGTGGTGTTTCACATTGATTTGCAGAGCTTGAACCACGCTTGCAGCCCAGGAATAAATCCCACTTGGTCGTGGTAAATAATCCTTTAACTGTGTTGGATCCTATTGGCAGTATCTTGGTGAGAATATATGCATCCTTGTTCAACAGGATACTGGTCTGTAATTCTCCTTTTAATGGTGGTCCTTGTCTGGTTTTGGGATCAAGGCAATGCTGGCCTCATAGAATGAGTCTGGTATTTTCCTTCCATTTCTATTTTTTGTAATAGTTTCAGAAATACAGGTATTATTTCTTCTTTAAATGTTTGGTAGAATTCCCCTAGGAAGCCGTCTGGCCCTGGACACTCATGTGTTGGGAGATTTTTGATTATTAACTGAATACTTTTTACTGGTTTGGGGTCTGTTCAGGTTTTCTATAACTTCCTGATTCAGTTTTGGTAGTTTATGTTTCTAGGAATGTATCCATGTCTTCCAGAGTGCCCAATTTGTTGAGATATAATTCGTCCTATTTTCTCATATCTGTTTGCATTTATTGGGTGTTCGTTGTGAGCTCTCCTCCTTCATTTAGGTGTTTATTTATTCAGGTCCTTTCCCTTTCCTTTTTTTTTTTTTTTAAAGAATTTATTTATTTATTTGAGAGAGCGAGAATGAGAGAGAGAACACATGAGAGGGGGGAGGGTCAGAGGGAGAAGCAGACTCCCTGCTCAGCAGGGAGCCCGATACGGGACTCGATCCCGGGACTCCAGGATCATGACCTGAGCCGAAGGCAGTCGCTTAACCAACTGAGCCACCCAGGCGCCCTCCCTTTCCTTTTGATAAGTCTTACTTGACCTTTAGCAATCTTATTAATTTTTTCAAAGAACAAGCTCCTAATTTCATTGATCTGTTCTACTGTTTTTTTTTTATTTTAATTTCTTTATCATTGATTTCTGCTGTAATCTTTATTATTTCTCATTTCCTGCTGGATTTAGACTTTATTTTTTTATTTTTTCTCCGTGTTCTCTAGGTGTAAGCTTAGGTTGTGCATTTGATACTTTTCTTGTTTCTTGAGAGCGGCCTGTATTGCCATATACTTTCCTCAAAGCACTGTCATTGTTGCATCCCAATTATTCTCGACTGTCATGTTTTCATTTCCATTTTCTTCACTAGGTGATTTATGGAAGTGTTGAATCAGTATATTGTACACCTGAAAGTAATATTACACTCTGTGTTAACTGAGTAGAATTTTAATAAATACTTACAAAAATGATTGATGAAATTAATAAAACTCTAATCAGGCCACTTAAGTAAAATGTGAGAGAGAAGACACAAGTTATTAATAGCAGAAATAAAAGAGGGGACATGAGTACTGCTCCCATTGAAATTAAAAGGATAGTAAAAGAATATTGTAAATAACTCTATGGTGAGAAATTTAATAATTTAGTGGAAATGGGCAAATTCTTTGAAAGACACAATTTGCCAAAACTCATTAAGAAGGAATAGACTAAATGAATAGGTCTATGTCTATTGAATAAATTGAATAAATAATTAATAACGTCCCAAAACAGAAACACAGGCCAGGTGGGTTCCCTGGCAAATTTTATTAAACTTTAAAGGAACAGATTAAATTAATTATCTACAATTCCTTTCAGAGTATAAAAGCAACTGAAACATTTCTGATTCCTTCTGTGATATCACCATTACCTCAGTATAATTGCATCAATGACAGAAAAAAACTA
>NW_025412590.1:0-3051 GCF_002201575.2 Neomonachus schauinslandi | reverse complement strand
TGTTGGGAAAATTGGATAGCCACATGCAGAAGAATGAAACTGGACCATTTCCTTACACCACACACAAAAATAGACTCCAAATGGTTGAAAGACCTCAATGTGAGACAGGAGTCCATCAAAATCCTAAAGGAGAACACAGGCAGCAACCTCTTTGACCTCAGCTGAAGCAACTTCTTCCTAGAAACATCGCCAAAGGCAAGGGAAGCAAGGGCAAAAATGAACTCTTGGGACTTCATCAAGATAAAAAGTTTTTGCAAAGCAAAGGAAACAGTCAACAAAACCAAAAGACAACCGACAGAATGGGAGAAGATATTTGCAAATGACATATCAGATAAAGGGCTAGTATCCAAAATCTATAAAGAACTCATCAAACTCAACACCCAAAGAACAAAGAATCCAATCAAGAAATGGGCAGAAGACATGAACAGACATTTTGCCAAAGAAGACATCCAAATGGCCAACACACATGAAAAACTGCTCAATATCCTTCGGCATCAGGGAAATCCAAATCAAAACCTCAATGAGATACCACCTCACACCAGTCAGAATGGCTAAAATTAAGAAGTCAGGAAACGACAGATGTTGGCGGGGATGCAGAGAAAGAGGAACCCTCCTACACTGTTGGTGGGAATGCAAGCTGGTGCAGCCACTCTGGAAAACAGTATGGAGGTTCCTCAAAAAGTTGAAAATAGAGCTACCATATGATCCAGCAATTGCACTACTGGGTATTTACCCCAAAGATGCAAAAGTAGGGATCCGAAGGGGTACATGCGCCCCGATGTTTATAGCAGCAATGTCCACAATAGCCAAACTGTGGAAAGAGCCAAGATGTCCATCGACAGATGAATGGATAAAGAAGAGGTGGTATATATATACAATGGAATATTATGCAGCCATCAAAAGGAATGAGATCTTGCCATTTGCAACGACATGGATGGAACTGGAGGGTATTATGTTGAGCGAAATAAGTCAAACAGAGAAAGACATGTATCATATGATCTCACTGATATGAGGAATTCTTAATCACAGGAAACAAACTGAGGGTTGCTGGATTGGGGGGTGGGGTGGGAGGGATGGGGTGACTGGGTGATAGACACTGGGGAGGGTATGTGCTATGGTGAGTGCTGTGAATTGTGCAAGACTGTTGAATCTCAGATCTGTACCTCTGAAACAAATAATGCAATATATGTTAAGAAAAAAAAGAAGAAGAAGAAGAAGGCAGCAGGAGGGGAAGAATGAAGCGGGGGAAATCGGAGGGGTAGACAAACCATGAGAGACAATGGACTCTGAAAAACAAACTGAGGGTTCTAGAGGGGAGGGGGGTGGGAGGATGGGTTAGCCTGGTGATGGGTATTGAGGAGGGCACGTTCTGCATGGAGCACTGGGTGTTATGCACAAACAATGAATCATGGAACACTACATCTAAAACTAATGATGTAATGTATGGGGATTAACATAAGAATAAAAAAAAGAATTCTTTCAATTGAAACAATTTTGAGGGGAGTCATACCTTATAATAAAAAAATACAAAATATAAAAAAATTATCTTTAATTTTCAAATCATAAAATCTTAGAACAAGTTATTTTAATTTTAATATAATGTAAGCTTTATGTCAATAAAAAATAAAATCTTTCTTTTATTATGTTATGTTAGTCACCATACATTACATCATTAGTTTTTGATGTAGTGTTCCATGATTCATTATTTGTGTATAACACCCAGTGCTCATTGCAGCACGTGCCCTCCTTAATACCCATCACCGGGCTAACCCATTCCCCCACCCCTGACACCCTCAGTTTGTTTCCTGGAGTCCAGAGTCTCTCATCGTTCATCTCCCCCTCTGATTCCCCCCCTTTAGTTTTCCCTTCCTTCATTTAGGGAGTTGAAGATAAATTCAATAGGGTTAAGCAGAGAGAGTGGAAAGACAGTGCTTTTAGGTTGGAGCCAAAAGGCCTGCAAAGCAGATTCCTCAGGGAACTGAGAAGCCAAAGGATTGGAAGCAGGGTGATGTCCTAATCAGATTTGTTTTACTATGATGGCTCTCTTACCTGTCAGAAACGTGAACTCCTTGAGGGTAGAGACTATACCTTTTCTTCTTGATATCTGGAGCATAGTATCTGATACGTGTCAGTCACTAAACATTAATTTATTAAGATCGCTATCTTAATGAAAAAAATAATTGTAATGTCAAGCAATAACAATAAATATTAAATAACCTATTATGAATGAGTACAAAATGTACTGTGCTGACTTTTCTATGGATTGATATTGGGTCACTTTGTGGGTCACATTCACTTTTATGAAAAGTAAATGTATGAGGCAGATATAATTATTTTCCCCATGTAAAAATGAAGAAATGGAAGTGAAGTGGTTACATAATTGGCCCAAGGTCACACTTTTGGTGACAAAGCTGAGCTTTGGAGCCTGGGCTGGTTCTAAATACTTTGATTTTAACCAATGCTTTTTAACTCTAAATGGATAGGTGAGTGCAGAGAAGGTATTCAAAATATTCAAGCCCTGGGACAGGCCAATTAGAAGAGACGCTCTATCAACAGAATGAACATTGGTTATTGTGCCCTTTGTTTGTGTGTCCACTAATCATTAAACTTGGGTTATTGAATGGTTTAAATCCCTCAGTTTGCACTGGAAAAGAACCAGACGTTCTAACAATATACCATCTCTTGCAGCCCTGCTCATGGACCAGTGCTCTTTAGATTGGAATGCTTAGCATGGCTAGCAAGATTTTCACATATATATCCCTGTAATTGCCTGGGCATCCCCCTTTGCTTCTGTATCGTGGAAACACCTGTTTGAATTGTGCATTTTCTCCCCCCGAGTCTCAGTCATTTCATGGCAGACTTACCCAGGGCTGTGAAAATGTCTACCCCATCTGTTGAAGCGCTTTCTGTGGGAAGACTATTTTTCTATTAGTCCCAAAGATCCTAAATGGATAGCATATTTTATCAGGTTTTGGACGAACTCCTGGAAAGAACTGTGTCTTTCCAGACTTTCCTGGGGATCTAGAATCTTGTGACAGAAGAAAAAAAAAA